>NC_141023.1:43280000-43440000 GCF_052040795.2 Danio rerio | reverse complement strand
GTTCGAGCCAAGGCTCAGTTGGCGTTTCTGTGTGGAGTTTGCATGTTCTCCCTGCGTTTGTGTGGGTTTCCTCCGGGTGTTCCGGTTTCCCCCACATGCAGAACAGGTGAATTGGGTTGGATAAAAAAATCTGCTGGATAAGTTCGCTGTGGCAACCCCGGATTAATAAAGGGACTAAGCCGACAAGAAAATGAATGAATGAATGAATAATAATAATAATAATGTGACTAAATAATAATAATGCATAATAATGAAACAGTTATTAATCTTGTGTGAACAGGACTTCAACCTGTTGATTTTATTTGTATATGTGTGTGCAACTATAACAGTTAAAAAACTATATTCATAATCAGGGATATTATCTACATTATATTGTAAAACAAGTTGTTTTTAATATTTTTTTTATATATGTTTTTTATTTTTAAAACATATCTTATAATTCCCACTCTAAAAAATGCTGGGTTTTATACAATTCCTTCATGTTGTCCCAACACAATTATTTTGAATTTAGTTAACTTTAATACAATTAAGTTGTCCTAAAATAAAAAAATTTTAAATAAGTAGTTTGAACAAGCAGCAAAAGTCTTTTTTTGTGTGTGCAAAAGCCCTTTAAAATATACATATACTTATTAAAACAAATCTTTTATTTTCTAATACATTTACCAAATCAAGCCCTAAAACAACAAGAAAACATAACCACTGAAGAAAAAATAATATTGCAAACAGTACATTGTGAATTAAATAGATTTTATTAACATATATAATTCATTAATTATTTATTTTTTATAATATATATTAATGTGCTGCAAATTAGGAAAACACGTGCAATTACAAAAAACTCAAGCAAATTGAGAAAATATCTTAGCATATGTGTTGCAAAGTCTAACAATACAAACACACACACACAAAAAAACATGCTTTTTCTCACAACTCAAACAAATTGTGAAACGCCTGCATTTTCTCACAACACTTTCAAATAGCAAGGAACATGGAAATGTTTCAAAGAGACCATAAAACGTGACGGACCAGGTTATTTAGGTTATGGTTATTTGAGCTAATAAAATACAAAAGGCAAAAGAATCAGGATATAAAAAAATAAACAAACAAAATAACTCATCTTTTAAAGATCACCTAAACCTTCACGGACTAATAGTCACAGCACAGGGGTGTCTGTCATGTTTTTGCGTCTCCTTTAAACAATTTTCGTTGTGTTCCGTTGTTTTTACAACTGTTGTGAGAAAATGCAGCGTGTTTTATTAGTTTTTTATTAGTTAGCATTTTTTTGTAACTCTATGTGTTTTCTTAAATTGTTGCTCATTAAGCTCTCTCAGCATGTATGTATATATATATATATATATATATATCCTCTTAATTGACATGGCTCCTTTTAATTTATTCATAATTATCTTGCAATAACAAATCCCAAATGTATGGCTCAAGTAGTTCTGTCCTTGCAGCTGTGAGAATTTCGTGAATGTGTGTACTTGTGTGTGTGTGTGTGTGTGTGTGTTTATTTAATGTTCTTCAAAAGATAATGGTTATATTTGATAGCTCTGGCCAAACTGTGCGCCAGTCGACTGGAAAACATGAGCAAACGCGGTGTAATTCAGAGCAGACTTGCTGTTGTTTTCTTTGTCTTGTGCAACCTACCAGCAATCACGACAGCTGCTTTGTCGAGGAGCAGGTACTTAAGCTGAAAGTGCACCTGTCATGTCATTTGTCTAAGAGTTCCAAGGCCACTCAACAGGTAGCAGAATGGCAGCTACAGCTGCCAGTCACAACCTCCATCAAAAACTCATGCAGGAAGCTCGCCGAACACAGCTGTCAAATGACTCCAATAGTTTCCTCTGGGACCGTGACTTTCACTATATGTAGAAGAACAAGCATAGAACAATCTGACTTCCACCCATGTGACGCTGACCTCTGCTTACAGTTTCCCCAAATGACTGTCATATTGTTTGGTGACCAGATTTCTGAGATTAAAACCATTTTTTCTTTGGTGGCCAAAAATAGCATTGAAATCTCCCTTATGATTATTTTTGTGTTCAAAAAAATGGGGACAATTTTTATTTTTGGGGAAATGTTATAAAATAAAAGGTCAAACTTTATTTTGATGCTCCATTTGTTGAATTTAAATTTCATTGCATCTACCTGATAAATAATTGTCATTAGATTATAAGTAGACTGTTGGGGTTAGTGTAAGTTGACAAGTACTTGCAAAGTGTCTTATAGTCAGTTAAATGTCTGTTGAAGGAGCAGTATCAGCAGATATTAAGCAGACAGTCTACTATTACTCAAATGGACCATCAAAATATAGTGTTACCAAATATAAAAATATTAATAAATAAAATTAATTGTGGCAAACATGGACGAATGGTTACCCAAAATATTGTCAAAAATAAATTAAGTTTAAAACTAAACAACAAAATTCAGGACATTGTAAACTATTTTTAAAAAGTATGTAATTTGATTATTTTTATACCATTTTTTTTATATCATTTTGTGGTCGAAAATAGCACTGAAATCTCTCATAAGATTATTTATGAGTTCAAATAATTCAGAAATAAACTGAATATTTTTTATTTTAAAATCCGGGCCAAGAAAACAAAAATTGTGGGAAACGGACATCTGATCACTCACATTTTGTCAAGATAAATTAAGGTTTTAGCATTGTTATTTATTCTGAATGTCGATGCTTTACATAATTTAAGGTTATTTTCAAGATACTCTCATGGGAATTATATCAGTATTTAAAAATGGCAACACCAATCACCATAATGGTGACTTTAAGGTATCATATAGGTTATTAATGGTGCAATGTATGTCACAATGCTATCATAGTAATGACACTGATATTAATAGCAGCTTGTTACACCATAAATTTATATTACTACATCAGATTCCTATTTATTTCTAAGTAAAGGGTTGCAGCTGGAAGGACATTTGCTGCGTAAAACATTTGCTGGGTAAGTTGGCGGTTCATTTCGCTGTGGCGACCCCGGATTTATAAAGAGGCTAAGCCGAAAAGAAAATGAATGAATGAGATTCCTATTTATAGGCTACGTAATGCTCTACTTAATAACCGTGAAGTCCTCAGCAGTGCACAGGTAGGAAGAGAATTGTTATATATCAACATATAACGGGAACACAGATCACCACTTTAGTGACTATATAAGTGCACCCCGCACAAATCTCTCTTTTAAATTCATATTTTTAATAGGAAGCTTTACAATATTATAGTTGTGCATATACATTAGATTAGTCAGTACTAAAGCTAAATCTGGAGCTTATCTAACAAAATAATTAACATTAACGGTCCAAAAACTAATGCAGCCAAATTTATATGTTATCGAAAAATATTAAATACAAATTTATAAAAGGGGTAAACCAAGAGAAGCAAAAAAAAAAAAAAATAGTTAAAATTTTGTAGGTTGTAGTTTATTTTTGCAATATTTTGCTTGAATTTAAGTGTATTTTCTTTCAATTTCTAAATATGTTTGGTGATTGAAATATTATTTTAATAAATATATGTTTAATAAATCTGTTTTGTTTAAATGCACCAAAATACATTGGCCACATTCACTGAGAAATGAATAAAAATATTCATTTTTAAAATGGGCTGTACTCAATTATGCTGAACGCTGTATTTAAATATATATCTAATTGTCGTGACATTTTCTAAAATATGTGCTGTGTAATATCAGGCTGCTTTTAGCATTTTACAGTTCTTCTTTATGTTTAGAGTATCTTATTTTTATTTTTCTGTCCAGGTGATTTCATACAGCCTCAACAATATTTAGGTCTGGACCCTATGGAGGCCATTTCATGACTGCCTGTGTTTCACCAGTTTTCATTGCAATAAGCAGATCAGTATCATGCTGATAATTAAAACTATTCCCACTGAAGTCCTTTCCAGAAGAAATGACACAATGAATTACAACCCTGAACATTTTTTTTATTTAAAGTCTGTTCACAATTCCATTAATCCAGACAATGTTGCTAACAACGCTGGTGGAAATGCAGCTCAAACCAGAACAAACAGCCTCTTTCAAACATTGTCTTAAACAATTAAACCAAAATAATTAAAACTCTAACCTAGCTTCTATCCTAACAAGCCAATCATCAACTGAAATATAATTTATTCCACCATAAAAAATACACTTGCGACTGGTTTTGTAATAAATAAAATATATATGTACTGTAAACTTAGATTTAAAAAGCATGCAATTTAATTATCGGGATAATACAGTTCTGAAAAGTGCCGTCAAATGATTCCAGAAGTTCCCTTTGGGACCATAAAGACGAACAATCATAGAACAATCTGACTTTCACTCTGACCCTGACCTCTGTTTACAGTTTCCCCAAAATGACTGGCAAGGATTCCTGCTGGCCTCCGACTGTAAAAGTTCCAAAGGCAAGAATAATCTAGCTCTGAGCAATTACTAAATACTCTCCTAATCTGTAGGATCTCTTCAAACCGTTTCCAAACACCTCTATTTCATGCTGTTTACTTCTTGATTGTTTCCAAGTGGCCGCTCAGAGGTTGTGCACTGAGTTGGTATGCGCTCATGGCCATGTGTTGGCTCGTGGTGGGGGGCCCAGTAATCAAAGCCAGGCCTCAGGAAGGGCAAGGATAGATCTGAGTTTGCAGCTGCTGATGCCATCTGATTTGAGCACTGGCCCAGTATTCACTAGCCATATACGCGGGGAAATATGTCCTTTGACTGGAAAACATTATTGGAAACTGCAGCGGTGGACAAAAATGAAGTTTCCTGAGCAAAAGTATAGACGTTAAAGTTTTAAGTACTTCTATTTAATCCTTTTCATTTTTAATCTTACTTTATTTATTTATTATTATTATTATTTGTATTACATGTAAAAAAATAAAAAAGAAAGAAACAATGTGAAATAAACACACACCATACTTTTTTTTACTACTCAAGTTTTTAAAATAAACTTCATGAATGGAATTTAGTCAAATTTGTTTAACTAAGCTCAGTAAAAGTTAGGGTGTTGAATCATTTTGCTAGTAATTTGTAGTTACTTTTCCAATAAGAACATTTTACTCTCTCTTTGTACGTTTTACTCAAACAAAATGACAAATATATAAGTAAACAAGCAGCAGATTTCTTGTTAAAATCTATCTTGTTAAAGTCTAGTAGATTTCTATCTATATTTAGTTCAAACCAGTAACCAGTAAACCAGTTCTGGTTGATGAATCTTTTTATATTCTTAACAAAACTTGTCTTACACAGGTAACTAATGCTAATAATCAATGCAAGTGCGCAAACAAGTGAAAATAACTTTACCATACAACCGATAAAATATTAAAATAATATAGTATATAAAATGTAAATATAAACTGTATAAATCCTTAAAATTGTATAAAAAAGCATATAAACGTTTCAAACTAAATGTTAATAATAAATGACATACACAACAATTATAAAGCAAAATATAGCACAGCATAAAATCTGATTCAGAATGGAGTGTTTGAACACTTTGCAGACATGTGTATATGTGTAAAAACAAAACAGTGTAATGTGGCACTTGTGGAAAAAGCTAATGAAATGCTAATCACAGGGGAAATCATTCTCCTCTCTGCCATGTTCATCAAAATGATTTCCCAATAGTAATGTGTCCAATCATTTTAGCAGAGAATATGGAGCCAGATGAGTCTCAAAAATAATACATTAACAAAATAAAAATACATGCACAGCACAATTCACATCTACAAAATCTGATTCTTAAATTCAAAACACAATTCATAAATTCGCTAAACACAATTATTACATTCAAAACAGTTTATAAATACACAAAACGCTATTCGTACATTTTAAATAAATAAACAAACTATTTCGTTAATACACAAAACACAACTCGTCAATTAAAAGAATTCATAAATACACAAAACACAACTCGTAAAATCAAAACAAAATTATCAATCCGATTCGTAACTACACAAATTTGTAAATTCTTGACACAATTTACCAAGTACATTAATCCAATTTGTAACTACAAGAACCAAATTTGTAAATTTAAAATACAATTCATAAATACTTAAAACACAATTTGTAAATGTCAACAATTCATAAATACACAAAAAACAACAGCTACACAAAACACGATTCTACGCAACCACACACAACACGATTCTATCCAACTACACACAACACGATTCATAAATTCTAAACACAATTTATGTGTTTACGTGTTTTACTTGTGATCTCACAAATTATGTTTTAAAATTACGAACTTGATTTTGTGCATTTATGAAATTTATTTTGTAATTGTATTATTTTTGAGTCTGGTCTGACTCCATAATATGAGAGTCTAAAGCATGTTTATATGTTTTATATGTTGATTTTGGTGGTTTATAAGGACTCTGTAAAAAACAATTTCACTGAATATATTAGTAATATCTAAATCACTTTACATAAAAATGCTCAATTTTGTGCCTGAAATCTGCAAATATTCATATATTGTATTGGTAACTAAAAGTGGCACTGATGTGACCTCAAAAATAATAAGCATAACTATATTTTAAATAACCTTAAAAACCTTGTTCTTATGCATTCATAAATTGACAGTTTCACAAAATGAAAAATTCTGCCATCACTTACTCATCCTCCACGTGTTGCAAACCTATTTCAGTTTCTTTCTTTTCTTAAACACAAAGGAAGATATTATGAAACATTTTCGGGGAGAAAAACAGCCCTTTTTGTTTTTTTCCAACATTGTTCAGAATATCTTCTTTTGTGTTCAACAGAAGAGAATAATATGAACCACTTGAGAGGGTGAAAATGATTAGGAAATCTTCATTTGTGGGTGAACTGTACCTTCAATTTGAATGATATAAACAATAATATAAAATGTCTCCATCCGTGTCAGTCTCTATGTACTGCCGGTGTCCTACATCCAATAATCCAGTGTTAATAATACAAACCAACATTGCTTCAAATGTTTCCAGTGATTTGATATTAAAACTTTGTTCTTTGTTTCAGATTCGGATGGACACAGTCAATAACCTGGAATGGACCAATTTATTGTGGACAATCACCTTGGATTTGTTGAAAAAGCAGAGGATGCAGTTTTTACTGGGACTTGATATAGTCAATGGTATTGACATGGAACCTTCTGTCAGTGGAGGGAGAGTTGGGGGATGCCAGAAAACACAGGACAGATATTTACAACTTCCTCAGGTAAAGCAATTCAATATTTTCTTCTGTTTTTACCTTTCTTTCTGCCAAATGAAGTAGGCTATGGGTTCAAATCTTACAGAGTGCACATTTATAATCATGTATGGCTAGATTCTAAGTACTTTTCATGACAATTAGAGTTTTGCTGACTTATTTATTTAGAGTTACAATCAGTATTGTTCAAACTTTTGTGGTTGGTACATTTTCATTTTCTTTTTTTTTCTTCTTTTATTCAACAAGGACGTATTACAATGATCAAAAGTGACAATATTGACATTTATTTATGTTAAGCTGTAAAATATTTCTCTGTTCTGCACTGCAAAAAATAAATAAATAAATAAATCTTACCTTTCTTTTCTAACTTAAAGTTTTTGCCTTGTTTCAAGTTCAAATATTGAAATATTCTTAAATCAAGATGGTTTTTCTAGACTAGAACAAAATATTGCTGTATTTTCAGAAATAATACATTAAAATTAAATGTGTTTTTACTTAAAACAAGCAAAATAAGCTACCAATGGGGTAATTTTGCAAAAAAAAAGCTTGTCTTACTTGGAAATTTTGTTTTGTTTCTAGTCCAAATATTTAAAAATTCTTACATCAAGAAACATTTTCTAAGTAAAACATCATGTCTTGTTTTCAGAAATAAGATGTCACTTTTAAGTGAGTTTTTCATTAAAACAAGCAAAATAATCTGCCAATGGGGTAAGAAAAATAATCTTGTTTTTCCTTTTGACATAAGATTATTTAGCTTGTTTAAAGGAAAAAAAAATCACTGAACATTGGTATATTATTTCTTAAAATAAGACAATATGTTTTGCTTGTCTAGAAAATGCTTCTTGATTTATGATTTTTTTAATATTTGGACTAGAAACAAGGCAATAAATAAAGGTAAGAAAAGCATTTTATGCAGTGAAAAAACATAATATATCAAAGTGAAAACGAGATTACGATTTTTTTTTACTCAATTGGCAAATCATTTTGCTTGTTTTAAGGAAAACTCTCCTAATGTTGACTTAATATTTATGAAAACAAGACTATTATTTTTTTGTTTGTCTAGAAAATGCTTCTTGATTTAAGAATATTTAGATACTTGGACTAGAAACAGGATGTAAGAAAAGCATGTTTGCAGCGTGTAAACAAGTTGCTGCCTTAAATTTGTAAGATGATTTAACTTCTTCAAATCTTTTTTTTACCTCAAACTGATAAAGTTAAACCTCATCTAACTTTCAAATGAAATTTAACTTGTAAATTTATTTTAAGTTAATATAACTTAAAAAAAATATGCTCATGTCATGATTTTTTGATCAAATATAAAATAAGAAAATAGTCTAAATATGAAAATAACTCTTAAAAGGAAAACATTTGTAGACCTTTATAATACAGTTAAATTAGTTAATGTTATTAATTGTATTTACTAACACAAACATATAACGATCAATACATTTTTACAGTTTTTATTAATATTTTTTAATATAAGTTAATGGAAATAAAGAGATTCATTGCACTGTAAAACCCTTTATCAATTGAAATGAGTGGCGTTAACTCAAAATATACTGAAAGTCAATTCTACTCGTTTGAAAAGAGTTTTGAACTCAGCGTTGAAGGCATTGAGTTAATTAAATACGTCATTACTTCAATTTTTTAATGGATTAAGTTTACTGAACTCATAGATTAGTAGTTTTTTTTTTACTCAAATTGTTTGTAGCAATCGGTTTCCTCAAACAGTTTGAGTTGCTTAAACTTATTGGGTTTTACAGTATTAAGTTGGTTTGAGTTCTTTTAATTTAATGGCTTTTACTGTGCTCATATTGCTTTGTTTACAGTACTCAGTAGGATTAGTTTTTGAACTTAAATGGTTTGTTGCAATCGGTTTCCTCAAACAGTTTGAGTTACCTTAACTTTTTGGGTTTTACAATGTGTTATTCAAAGCACAACTTTTCATAATGCATTAGTTAAATGTTGTACAAGATTGTTTATACTTAGTTGAAATTAGTAAATACATTAGATAACATTAACTAATCAACCATTATTTTAAAGTGTTACTCAAATAGTTATACATTATATTGAGCAATGAATAGTAAGGATGTTAGAAATGCAGATTTGACATCGTAGTAATCATTTCACTCTAAAAAGTTTTTTTTTTTCTTTTCAAATTAGTGTTTTTCTCAATCTCTTATATTTATGATCAGTTTTTTTTACTAAATATGGCAATAAATATAAATTATTCTTTGTCATAAAAGTAAAATTACTGAACCTACACATATGAACCTGAGAAAAATGCTCATTTATAAGAAAGTTTCAGATGGCATTTAGAGTTTTTTTTGCATCTGAACTCTTCATACATATTTAAAAAGAAAAATTACAAACATATTGTTGACCCCAGACACCTAAACAATAGTGTATATAAACTTAAATCATATAAAAATAGTATGTAAAATAAAATAAAAGCATTTTTGGCAAGGTCATCAAAAAAATGTTTGCGCATTTTTGTTAACTCTGGCTTGGCAATCCTTGACAAGCGTTCCTTTAATGTTTCTTTTGTGAACTTTAAGGTGTGTCAAATACCAAGATGAATGCTTAACTACACCCAGTCTTGATTTCCCATGAGCAATTTGTAATATGTCATTAAATTCACGGCTCCACACAAACTGCTCTTTCATTTTCAGATGAGCTAATCAAATAAAGTCATAAAAAGGAGGAACAGGACCTCACATTCCAAAGGCCTTTGATCTTTTAGCAATGAATCCATGAGATTACATGCCTGATTATATCCAGGTGTTGAGTCATAACTTCAGAGGTTCAGAGCATAGAAAGTAATATTCGTCTTTAAGGCCTGCTAATTTTTCTCTCTTTTTTTTTCCTTCACAAAGACAGCTCCTTTTAAAGACACAGTTCACTCAAAAATGCGTTTACTTTCCCTCGAAGTGCTTTTAAACCTTAATGAGTGTCTTTTTCTGTTGTACACAAAAGAAGATATTTTGAAGAATGTTGCAAAGTGATAACCGTTAGCTATATGCTTCCATCCAAAGATGCAAATTAAATTTATAAGCAAAACTGTATGATGTTCACTTTCAGAAATAAAGTTACAAAATCTGTGACTGAGCTGGAACCTTTTCAAAAAGTACACTTTTATACCGTAGCAACTAGCACTGCAAAAATGCTTTTATCACTTGGATTTTATATCTTCTTTCTAGTCCAAATATCTCAAAAATACTTTTATCAAGAAGCATTTTCTTGGCAAACAAAACATATTGTCTTGTTTTCAGAAATAATATGCCAATATTAAGTGAGTTTTTTTTTAAAACAAGCAAATGAATCTGCCAATGGGGTAAGAACAGGGCCGGATTAACCTACGGGCATTATGGGCACAGGCTTAGGGGCCTATGCACACTTGGGGGCCCTGCGAGGTGGGGGGGGTCAATTTTGGAATGTCTATTTAGGCCAAATGCAAATTGCACACCTCGTTGGAATAAGCTAAGTAAACAATTCATGCCCATCACCGTCTGATTGACAAAAGTAAAGAGCGCATCAGACAGCAGCGTGAATGGCGTAGCTCGTAAAGCGCGAGGCAGCATCTTTTGACACGATCAATCATAAACCTGGTTCGGATACAGCGTCTGATGAACACATTCTTTTTTTTTTTTTTTTTTGGGTACCATTATTGACTGTTTTTTAAACTTTAAGGCAAACTGTGAAGCTCTTTCATTTCATCTTTTTAAGGACCTGTTAGCAACAAAAACGCACCTTTTGAAAAGGTCCCGTCCCAGTGACAGATTTTGTACTTGTACTTATGAGATTACATACTGGAATTTATTTGGTAAATCTGTTTTCATCACGGTTAATGCATATTTTTTTCTTATCGGATCAAAAGTTACTTGTTTTTTTTATGTGCATTTTGAAAATGCATGTGTATTGTGAAGTTTCTATGAAGAATTTTTTATGCAATATTCCAAAATGCATATAAAAATAGGTGAATGTAAACATAATTGACATCTATAATAGAAAAGAAAACATACTATCTTCAAAATATCTTCCTTTTTGTTCAACAGAAGAAACTCAAGCCGATTTGTAACACGTGAAGGTTGAGTAAATGATGACAGAATGTTCATTTTCATGAACTCCTTTATTGACTCATAAAATTATATTTACCCTCATGTAATGTACCTCTTTTTGTGTCTGTTCTGACATATTTCTGGCTCTTAGTCTTCAATAGGCTACAAAATCTATACAGTCTGTGAGTTTAAAACATTCTCATCCATATAAAAGAATTATGAAGACACTTCCTACTGCATACTTGTTCATGACTGAATGAAAAGAACAGTGTTTAAATCCCCTGCGTTCTTTCATGTTCCACTTTGCTTTCATCTCTTGTCAGATGGAGAGATACAATCCGAAACGTACCTTGATTATAATCTCTTCTCACTTTGAGAGAGGAGGCCTTTTTCTCCATCATGTTTTCCTGTTCTAGCATAGATTTAAATGAACACTCCCTTTTTTTTTTTTTTTTTTTTTTAGAAATAAACATAAACATTTATGGATTCATTCAGCTGTTCACCTGGTCTGCCAGGAGCACTTTTGGCTTATAGCTAGGCCCAGACAGTATCTGCAGACATGTTTTGCTATTTCTGCGCAGAATTTTGTAAAAAAAGAAATCTGCAGAATTATGTGGAATGATTTTGGGAGTATCGTAACTAAAAACGTGATATATACAATAAAAATTTTTATGTTTTTACCTTATTTAATTAAATAAATAACACACACATAAATAAATAACTTGATTATTTAATGTTCATAATGCAAATCCAATTAGATTCACTTATTTGGTAAACTAAGCAAGTCTTTCATATAATATCTCTACTAAACGACAGAACATATTACTTTACAGACTGTATTGTAAATAAAACAATAATATTAATGAAAATCCAACAACTGAAAAAATATAAGTTTACACAAGTAAATAAATAGACTCAATTATTAGCAAAAAATCCTCTGAAATCTGGGGATTTCTGCGCGTGCAGATTACTTACGCGTTAGCTTAGCATAAATTACTGAGTTGTATTAGTCCATTAGCATGTTGCTTAAGAATTTCAAAAAAGAATTGTGATCATTTTCCTATTTAAAGCTTGACTCTTCTGTAGTTACATTGTATACTAAGACTTACAGAACATGACAAGTTGCTATTTTTCTAGGCAGGTTCATATCATTTATAGTAGTAGCAATAATAATAATAGGCTAGTAATAATCAGTAATAATTGAGTGGTGATGTAGTGGCGCAGTAGGTAGTGCTGTCGCCTCACAGCAAGAAAGTCGCTGGTTTGAGCCTCGGCTGGGTCAGTTGGCATTTCTGTGTGTAGTTTGCATGCTCCCTGCATTCGCGTGGGTTTCCTCCGGGGGCTCTGGTTTCACCCACAGTCCAAAGACATGCGGTACAGGTGAATTGAGTAGGCTAAATTGTCCGTATTTTGAGTGTGTGTGTGAATGGGCGTTTGTGGATGTTTCCCAGGAATGGGTTGTGGCTGAAAGAGCATCCACTGCCTAAAAACGTGCTGGATAAGTTGGCGGTTCATTCCGCTGTGGCGACCCCGGATTAATAAAGGGACTAAGCCGAAAAGAAAATGAATGAACGAATGAAGGGACAATGATATTATACAGTACCTGAAAATAGTCCCCATCTGCTGCATCTATGGTACGGCAGCAAAGCTCCTTGATATTACGCCAGAATGAGAATATAGTTCCTAGCCATATCGACTAGCAAGTTTTCATTTTCTGTCAATCTTACAGTCTCAGAACTAAAGCTACACAGTCACTGAGGTGGTAACTTTCCAAAAAGTACACTTTTGTAGCATACAGGTGGACATTAGTTCCTTTGAGGTACACTTTTGTAGCTTTTACATTGACTTTTGTACTTTAAAATTACTGTTAGGTACATATTTGTACTTTTTAGGTACCAATATATATCTTTAAGGACCTGTTAGGAACAAAAATTTACCTTTTAAAAAGGTCCCGTCCCAGTGACAGATTTTGTACTTTTATTTCTGAGAGCGTGGAATACAGTTTAACAACAGAAAAGTTAAGCTTTAAATAGGAAACTGATCTGAGCTAACTGATCTTCTTCTTCTTCTTTTTTTTTAAGTGAGATGCTAATGGTCTAATCCGATTCAATGATATATGCTAAGCTAAGCTAAAAGAGCTCTCTCTAGACCAGGATATCTGCTGAATGGATCCACAAATGGTAAAACTCAATTCTAGGTGACTTGTAAAATTAGCTTATTTAAAAATAAATCAGAGTGCTCCTATAAAATTACATATATAAATATATATTTGTAAATATAATTTACTTTTGAGTAAGAACTTTACATGCTAAAAGGAACGTAGACACAAAAGGAAGTAACTTACAAGGAAGTATTGCTCATAGATTATTGCAGTTTGATAACTTTAAGAATTAAAAACAGATAGCATGTCCAGGCTGTTATTATAGAGCTGTGAAATGTGTGTCAGTGACACTGCAGATGGAAAACTGAGATAACTTATTCCAGGTTATAGTTCACAATGACTGTACTAATCCAAATACAATTTTGCATGAATTTTTAGATGGGCATATCATTAGAATGCACACAACATGAGAGATATTGGATGTGCACTCATGCTTTTAGTTTTTTCCAGTACTCAAGTTATTATGTTTGCTCAAACTACTTATAAAAGACCTGAAACAACACATTTTTTTGTGTAATCCACTTAAATTATTTGTAATTAATATTCTAAATATTTATCTTGGAAATAAAATACTATATCTTTATGGTTTTAATGCAGATCCTAAAAAAAGTCTTTTTACAATTTCTCACAGTCCTTAGTTAATTTGTCGCAATACTGTCTTTTTAAAATTACAATTGCGTTTACATCATTTAATTCAATTAATTTCTCAAAAAAAAAATATGTATAAAGGAGTTTATATCACACAATTCATCATTTTAAAAAGAAAATTAATTCAGACTTAAATTCTTACTTATTTTTATTTTGTTCCCTCAGACTTCATTTTTAAAAATTGCAAACCAAAAATCAAACTTTATTTCTTGCAATACCAAATTAATCTTCTAATTTTAATGTCAATTAATCTGCAATTCTAGATTATATTTTAGAATTTATAAAATTAAATACTTCGTAATTCATATCTTGCCTCAGATTTTTATATCTCAGGAAACAAAGCTTATTTCACAATACTGAGCTTTTTTTACAGAGCTTTTATTTTTTCGCAGTTGCATGTCTACAGGATTTCTTTCAAATTCTTTGCAAGTTCAGATGTTTTCTGAGCAGTTCAGATGTTTTTTCTCATGTAAAAACGCAATTTCTCACTTTATTAATTTTATTTCTATCAATTCCTAGTTCAAGTCTTTAATTCCTAAGTTTTTTCTCAGAATTGTGAGATATAGTTACCTTTGTGAACTTTAAAAGTAATTGCAAAATAGTGATAAAAACCCCCCATTAGAATCATATTATAACTTAAAATTGTGAGTTTATAACTTGTCATATTGAGATATAAACAAAGTTGTAAAATATAAACCTGCAATTTTGAGAGGGAAAAAAGCTGAACTGTGCAATAAACAGTTGCTGTTTAACATTTAAAATGACTCCTGCTTCTTTAATCTAAAGCTGTTTGATAATCTTTTATGTTGTTCCATTGCATTTCTCTGTCTCCTACCACACACATTTATGTAATGCACATTCTTGTATTGGGTCTCAAGAATCTTGTGCATGTTGTTTGTGGTTTCTTGTTGACCTCTGTACGGCGGCTGTGTGTTAGACAGAGGCATTTTGTGGTGTGGCAGCTGAGAGCGTTGTGTGTTTGCACCCGGTGCTTGATGTCCTGCTGTTTATCCTTGGCCTGGGTTTATGAGAGCTGCAGGTCATTGCATATATTTGATGACTGCAGCTGGGAATGATTGCTTCTTTGGATACATATATATATATAATCAATAAGTTTGAATCAGTGGACTACACACGTGTTGATCACTCAAGACGATGCTGTTGAGTCAAGCTTTATTGCAATACTGTGATTATAAAGCTTATGAGAAAAAGCACAATGGTGTATATTCAGACGAGACAGGGAACTTTGACTGTATGAGAATGAGACTGTGAGGGAATAGTCTAGGTCTGCATTCAAATGGGCCAACTTCATTACTATACAGTATGTCTGTGAAAAAAGAGCATGTGAGCTGAGTAGTATATTCATAGTACTCATAAATTAGGCAAACAGTACCAGGATGAACGAAAACTTCTGATTCTGTGATGCAAAATCTGCGATTTCAGTCAGCAAAATTTCAGCTAGTTTTTATTTCTTGATTTGCAACAAACAACCAAAACACAATAAACAGTTTTAATCAAATTAATTTGTTTTATTTGTTCATTTTAATCATATTTCTGTATTATTTATTTAATATACTGCTTTATATTCATATTTTAAAATTTACACTAATGCACGGGTGACACGTTGGCTCAGTGGTTAACACTGTCGCCTCACAGCAAGAATGTCATTGGTTTGAATCCTGGCTTGGCCAGTTGGTATTTCTCTGTGGAGTTTGCATGTTCTCTCTATGTTCACTTGGGTTTCCTCCAGGTGTTCTGGTTTCCCCCCAGTCCAAAGGCATGCGGTACAGGTGAATTGGGTAAGCTAAACTGGCCATAGTGTATGAGTGTGTGTGAATGAGTGTGTATGGGCGTTTCCCAGTACTGGATTGTGGCTTTGTAAAACATAATTGAATAGTTAGCAGTTTGTTCCATTGTGACAACCCCTGATACATAAAGGGACTAAGCCAAGTGAAAATAAATGAACGTGCACTTGGTTGACCTTTGATTGTTTTAGCTTTTATGAATAAGTTAATTAAATAATTAGTTTTTATTTTTATTCATTTTTACATTTTTGATGCCTTTATTCCCCCCAAATTTTCCCCTGACCCCCTTACTATTCCTCAGATGTGGAAAAAACCCTCCCTTAAGGCCATATTACTAACCATAGTTTTATTTTAGTAGTTTAGTAGGCTAACCATTTTTATGTGTATCGATTATATTTTGTAAAATCTTTTTTTTAACTTAAAATGTGGTTACCATTGTTTAACAAACAAACAAACAAACAAACAAACAAACAAACAAACAAACAAACAAACAAACAAACAAACAAACAAACAAACATCTGTTTTATATGTAGCAAAACCATAGTTAGTTTTCATTAGGTTTGAATACATATATATATATATACAGTTGAAGTCAGAATTATTAGCCCCCCTAAATTATTAGCGCCCCTGTTTATTTTTTCACCAATTTCTGTTTAATGGAGAGATTTTTTCAACACATTTCTGAACATAATATTTTTAATAATTTATTTCTTTTAACTGATTTATTTTATCTTTGCCATAATGAAAGTACATGATATTTTACTGGATATTTTTTCAAGACACTTCTATACAGCTTAAGGTGACATTTAACGGCTTCACTAGGCTAATTAGGTTAATTAGGCAGGTTATGGTAATTAGGCAAGTTATTGTATAACGATGGTTTGTTCTGTAGACTATCAAAAAAAAAAAACTATTTTAGCTTAAAGGGGCTAATCATTTTGTCCTTAAAATGATGTTTAAATTAAAAACTAATTTTATTCTAGAGATAAAATAAACATGATTTTCCCCAGAAGAAAAAATATTATCAGTCATACTGTGAACATTTTCTTGCTCTGTTAAACATAATTTGGAAAAGATATAAAAAAAGAAAAAAAGGGGACAATTAATTCTGACTTCAACTGTATATAAACATACAATCCATTGTAAAGAATGTACTTCTATCCCTCACATTCTTGTTTTTCAGTCTTGTTAAAATTAAGCATGGCAGTAAGTACATGTACTGTGTTAATAATATAAAGAAACCATATGTAGGCCTACATTAACCCTTGAACTACCCCAACAAGAAAAAAAATATTTTCTCCTAATGTCACTAGTTAACACACAATGCATTTTTTCACCACATGCCATAATTTCTAAAATATCAATCTCTACCAAATGGTTGATATGTCAGTTTATGGTAAAAGTACCGGGATTATACATTTACGATGAAAAATCAGAAAACATGAAGTGTAAAACCAATTTACTTAAAAAATAATCAAAATAAAACATTTTTGAATACTAAATCACCTTTATTTTTTGAAGTATGCCATAAAATATTTCAGATTAACATGTTTTTTTTTTTTAACAATAAAACCAAAATCAAGTGAAGTAGTGCAACAGGATTATGTCTTGATTGTTTTGTAAATGAACAATGCTGTGTGTGTAAACCATTATTTAAATGACTTAAACAGTCAAAACAAGGTCAACCATTTGGTAGATTGGGCAGTCAAAGGGTTAAGTACATTTTCACAGGTGGTGTTCACCTGCATTTTTTAATTATGAATTGCATTTGATTTGACATTAAGGGGAATACTTTTCACCCCCCTTCTTCTGTCATAATGCACAGCTAGAGTTTTAAAGCCAACGATAAACTTCCGGTGAAAGCTTAATGTGAGTATTTTCAATTTCACATGGTTGTTTTTACAGCATCGATGTTGTCATTACAATACATTCAGTTAAATAGACTAATCATTTAGCAATCACTTAGTTGCTCAAGCATAAAATAAGATGAAAGACCGTTGTAACCGCAGCATCAGGCTGGCGCAGAAATTTCTTTGAAAATGTTGGGGTAAAATAAACTGTTAGCAGGGGGAAATGGAATTTAATGCAGTGCTTCTTGTCCGATCTGAGGCCCACTTCATATCATATATATTTAACAGGCAGTGAAGATCGCTGATTTTTATAGAAATCAGATCTTAAATGTGAAAGTTTTGTAATGGAAAGACAGTTCAGAGGAAGCCCCCTTGGGCTGCCTGGATGAAAATGAAGTCTGTATGCATATAGCCGATTAACAGTGTGTTTTCACTGCTGTCGTTTTAATGTGTTTTATTGTTTGTATGTTCATATATTGGATGTCAAGTGACTGCTTTCAACATCCTTCAGAATATCTTGTTTTGTGTTTAACTGAAGAAATAAAATCATAAAAAGTTTAGAACCACTTGAGTGGAAGAAAATGGTGAGGGTATTTTCATTTTAGGTGAACTATCCCATTTAATGGAAATGTCTGTAAACTAGCCCTGACAGGAAATCCCCAATACCTTTTGCTTTTATTTATTTACTTTACACACCATAGAGTGTATATTGAGCTTATTTTGTTTAAATCAGCGCCCGTAAAGTAATAAACACAAACGGTCAACACAGCTGGTCATGTGATGTCAACATGGCGGCGTCCATAAGGGGGCGACCCGCTCACCCTAGCCTAAAACAGCTCTTCCCGAAGACTCCAAACGCGTCTCATCATCAAGTGTACATCACTTTAATTACGCCGTTTCCTTCCGAACCTTTTAATTAGCAACTGCAGACTGACAGCACCTTCGAGTGCGGCGTAAGAGGATTGAAGGCGCTCCTCTTCTTCTTCGTCTTCTCACTCCAGGGTTTCCTCGCCTTGATTTTTCTTTTCTCCAGGCGGCAGTGTGATTTCTGGCCGTGCGCGGCGCTGCACATCTCCAGCTCCCCTCTCTCTCTTTCTCGCTCACTCGCACACGGGCACAGGAGTGCGAGAGACAGCCATGGAGAGGTGGAGAAGCGACTGTTTTCTTTGTTATTTTTAAACTCCGAGATCCGCATCGATGACACGATTCACATCTCGCCGCATACAACGCTATTCCCGATGCGCTCGAAAGCGGAAAGTAGGTTCTCACAGGTACAGTACGGAGCACTTTTTTCTTTCCTTCTCCTGGCTTGGGTGTAATGGGGGTTTGCGGTAACGGAGGGAGAGAGAGAGATAGATATAGAGAGATGAAATGCACCGTCGCTTTTTCTCGCTGCTCGCGCCCGAATCCTCCGTCAGGTCGAGAGCGCGCTTATAATGCTCTCGCGCTCGGATGATCGGCGCGTGTTGGAGTGCGAAAATCAGTGTTGCAAAGTTGCACACTAGTCCCTGGGCTGCGGAAGGGCCTGGCTGTGTGTGTGTGTGTATGTGTGTGTATGGAGTTTGTTTCTTACTTTCCCCTCCCCCATCCGCTCCTGCTGCTGCTGCTGAGGCCGAGACATGAATGCGATGAATGTGGGGCTCACTTCAAAGCAGATCGCGAGGGCAGCGAAAGGGGTGTTGTAATGTCGTCAGCGGAGGAAAAAACGCAGCGATCCGTTTTTAGATGGCCGCGCCGCGTAACGTTAAGTGGGATGATCGGCGTTTGCGGTGCGTAAAGATGGCTAGCGTGCTGTGACAACGTGTTCTCACACTAGTTGAGTCGGATCCGTGGAGCGGATCGGCGGGGAGAGCTCGCTAGAAATGTCGGCTCGTGCGCTCAAAGATGGTGAAAGTGTTTTTTTCGCCGTCTACGCTCACTTGTGAGGGAAGGTCTCGCGCCGCACGTACTTCCTCCCCTCGCGCGCTACCCTCTTTGATGCGGTTGATGTTCGTCATATTTGTTTTTGACTTGTGCTTGTTGTTTTTTTGCGTCGTAGCTGTACACAATAAACACTTCTAGTGTGGTTTGTTTTAGATAACAACATCCCCGTTTGCGTAAAATGTTTCTAAATGCGCGTCTCGCGCTGGATTAGCCTGCTAGCTCATCGCCATTGAAGTTCGCGCTGTTAAAGTTATTGACTCGGAAAGCTCAAGGTTTCTTTCCTCCCCAGCTCGCTTATCAAGCACATCAGACGCAATCTAGTTGGCAGGCAGTCACAGGTTTTAAGGTCGGAACTTGAAAGTGTTGGATTTATGGTGTCATAAAGCGTGTCACAGGTGAGTTCAAGAGTGTTTGTGCCATGATGGCTGCCCCCTTTTTGCTATCTCTAGTCGCCCGAGGCCACTGGAAGTTTGATGGGCTTGTAGCGCTGTGCTGTGTTTGATTAAACTTTGATAACACTGGTTTTATGTTGCCCGAAAGGTCTACATAGGTGTCATTACCGTTTGAGTTGCTGTTACAATGTTATTGACTTGTATCTGTTTAGTGCCGTTTTCTTTGTGGTGGCTTTTAATTTAGCTGTAATGTTTGTTACATGTACTTACTAATGCAGTGCAGTACACTAAAAGCAACTAAAGTTGTTTTATAGTTAGTACATTGTGAATACATTTAATGATTTCTGTATTTTCCCTGTAACAAGTTAATGAGGTAAAGTTGGTTTTATATTCACACATTTAGACCTTCTCCTTAATATAATTTCAGAAATGCAATTTTTGCAATTTATAAATAGTTAAAACATGATGTCAGCCAATGACTATTATAGTACAACATTGTTCACAGTCAAATAAATAGTGCTAATGTTGTTTTGAAGTCATAATTACATCTAATTTCAGACTGAATATTCAAAGTATCATGGTTAACACTATAGGGATAATGTCACAAGTTGTCATTGAACAAATGTGTGAAATAAAAGCAACTTTACCTTATCATCTTGTCTTATAAAGGTGCATAATTCATATAAGGGATGCGTTTTGTGACAGTAAAGATTCTTTAAATACGGGTTACATTAGCTTTATATGGTATGGCCCAGGAACTAAGAAACAGTACATGCACTTACTATAACAATGCAGTAAATGAAATGCACATAACTACAAGCATTTCCCAGTACTGGGTTGCTGCTGGAAGGGCTTCTGCTGTGTAAAACATATGCTGGATAAGTTGGCGGTTCATTCCGCTGTGGGGACCCCAGATTAATAAAGGGACTAAAGCAAATAGAAAATGAATGAATGAATGAATGAATGAATTACAAGCAGCCAAAGTTGTCTCATAGTAAATACATTGTGAATGTTGTCCTATACTGATTTGTTTATATTCTCTGTAACGGGGACACCTTATGTAAGATGCAACCTCATCATCTTGTATTATAAAGGTGCATAATTCATGTTAGGGATGCGTTTTGTGACAGTGAAGGTTCTTTAAATACTGGGAACATCAGCTTGTAAATATGGTATGGCCCAGGAACTAAAAGAAACAATAGATGTGCTTACTATAGCAATGCAGTAAATGAAATGTACATAATTACAAGCATTATCCAGTGCTGGGTTGCTGCTGGAAGAGCTTCTGCTGCGTAAAACATATGCTGGATAAGTTGGCGGTTCATTCTGCTGTAGCGATCCTGGATTAATAAAGGGACTATGCTTAAAAGAAAATGAATGAATGATTGAATTACAAGCAGTCAAAGTTGTCTCATAGTGAATATTGGCCTATACTGATTTGTGTATGTACCCTGTAACAAGGACACCCTTATGTAAAATGTAACCTCATCATCTTGTCTTATAAAGGTACATAATTCATAATAGGGTTACATCCGTGACACTTGAGGCCCTCTAAGTGATCCAAAAATGGCAACTTACTGTATGTGTAGGGCCAGACAGAATCTGCAGACATTTTTTGCCATTTCTGCAGAGAATTTTGTAAAAGTTGCGGATTTACATGGAATGATTTTAGGAGTATCCTAACTAAAAACTTAATATATTAAATAAAATCCAATTAGATCCACTTATTTAATAAACTCTCATATAATATATCTACTAAAAGACTGAAAATATTACTTAACTGTATTGTAAATAAATCATGAACATTTAAAAATTACTATTATTAAATCACAATAATATTAGTGAAATCATTACAGAAACTGATTAAAAATAAGTTTACAAACATTTACACAAGTAAATATATAGACTCAATGATAGGCTGGAAATCTGCAGATTTCTGCGTGCGCAGATTCCGTGTGGGGCTACTCATGTGTAAGATATTTTATTTACATTTATTTACAAACCTGTGTTTTTGAAACAAATGAAGATGGCAGAATGATCAATTCAATGATGTGAATTATTTAGCCTGACATCTCAGCAGGCACACCCAAATTCATGTCAGTCACTTGATTTTTAAAATAAATGTTCTGCAAGAGCTTTATTGAATGTTTGCTTTTTTCTCGTTGTCTTTCTTATGCAGGAGGAATTCTTTCGCAGTGGCATTAATAGAAGTCTGGATATAAACTTTCTGCCTCGTGGGCTGTACTGGGACAGAGTGCAGGGACACTATGAGCATGAGTGTAAACGAGAAGGGCATCTGTTATCTGCCAGACCTAGGCAGCAGCTTCACTGAGGATGCCCCCAGACCCCCGGTCCCTGGGGAGGAGGGCGATTTGGTGTCCAGCGATGGACGGCAATACAACCACAGTTTTTACTCGTCCAAAAGCGACAGCCTCAAGAACGAGGCCTCCATAGCTACGCCTAGACGACCCGACCTGGACCTGGGCTATGAGCCCGAGGGTAGCGCTTCCCCAACGCCGCCCTATTTAAAATGGGCGGAATCCTTACACTCGCTGCTGGACGACCAAGACGGCATCCACTTGTTTAGGACTTTCCTCAAGCAAGAGGAGTGCGCGGATATGCTGGACTTCTGGTTCGCTTGCAGTGGATTCCGCAAGCAAGAGGCCAATGATGGCAACGAGAAGATGCTGAAACTCGCGAAGGCCATTTACAAAAAGTACATCCTGGATAACAATGGAATCGTATCCCGGCAGATCAAACCCGCCACCAAGAGCTTCATCAAAGACTGCGTGATGAAGCTGCACATCGATCCGGCCATGTTCGACCAGGCGCAGACGGAAATTCAGACTATGATGGAGGAAAACACCTACCCTTTGTTTTTAAAGTCCGACATTTACTTGGAGTACACCAGGACTGGCGGAGAGAGTCCCAAACTGTTTAGCGACCAGAGCTCGGTGTCAGGCAACGGCAAAGTCTTGCCGGGCTACTTGCCGACTGTGATCGAAGACGTGGAGTGGAGGTGCGACCAGGAGGAGGAGCAGATCGCGGAAAGTGACCCCACTCCCAGCAACAGGCTGACCCAGAAGCTGCTTCTGGAAACGGTGCCTCAGCGGGTGGCCAACAGTAAAAGATATCAGGACAACCGTGAGTACAGGTAAATCCCTGCAGCTTTGAAAAAAAACTCCTCTCTCTCTCTCTCTCTTTCTGTCTTCTTCCATCCCCCTTCCCCCTCGCGGTGCAAGCGCAGTCAGAAGAAAAAGATAAAACGGGAATCTGAGTTAAGCACAGCCTTCCACAGGAGATGAGAGGAATGCAGTATAGGCAGAAAGCTCTAAGTAGCTGCGACTGAGCTAGCAAGACAGATACTGGGTCGCAGCGTTGTCTTTGCCTACTGCGAGTTGGTGCAAGTGGGTGCTCTTTGTGTTCTCCATGCAGGTGTCTCTTGAATGGCAGGCTTTGCAGCAGAATAAAGGTTTCTTCAGGAGAACCACAACACGGATTCTCTTTAGAATGGGCACAAAGACGCTGCACTGCATATTTAGTGCAGGAAAGAGAAAGCAATGCACAGCACTCCAAAAAGTTTGGCAGCATTGATTTAACCGGCGCTTTTACGTATATCTGATCCGGTGCCCTTTGAAGCCCAGTGCTGCGTATGGATTCGGTGTGTTTCTGAACATGTTTAGATCTTTATCTCTCATGCCACCCGTGGTTTGCGTGCCGAGCGAGCGTATTGGAATGTGTGCTTCAGGTATTGTATTTTGTAATGAATTTTTGCTGCTCAGACATTCCCCAGGCATTCCTCGCCACCAGTTGTGACGGCCCATTGTGCTCTTTTAGCGCACGGAGCTTTCTTGTTCATATCGTGCATCGCGCCGACATCGTTTAATCTGCAGAGACGTGCTTTTTAAGCCGCACTGTGAAATTTACAGCAAATCACTTGATGCATCAGAGCCTCGAGTCCCTCCATATGAGCAAAATGGGATTTAGAGATGTGACTGCTAAATACTTTAATCCTTGTCCTGCTGGAATAGAAAGCGGTGCATGTGGGCCTTTGAACAGCCTCTGCTGAAGATTACAAAGCTTTCCATCCCAGATTTAAAAGCAAATATCGACAGGTGCATTCACCGTGGCATATCAAAGCAATAACTGCTCCAGGTATGCAGTGTTTGTAGGCCTTTGCCAGGGTACAAACAATTTTTGGTTGCAGTTTACGTGCGCTGTTATTACTCTAGCTGCTTTTATGCTGTCAGGTACACACAATGCAACATATTTAATACATTAAATGCATCTTACCACATCACAGTCCAGAAAATCAGAAGTTGACAAAATTATCAATCAGTCCAATTAATAATTGGTTATTTATGTCAAGAACTGTTCTTTTTGCACTTACAAGGACAATATCGTCTCTGTGAATCTGTTTTTCTATCATCTCAAATAATTAAATGCAACCAATCTGAGTATTTTAAAATGTTACCAATGCTATTAGCAACAATTAATTATATTTGCAGATGTACTTCACTAAAGCTGTGTTTCTCAACCATGTTCCTGGAGGACCACCTTCTCTGCATATTTTCCATGTCTTTTTTAGCTAAAACACACCTGATTCAGATCATCAGCTCATTTGCAGAGACCTGTAATGGGTGTGACAAAGGGGGCATCCAAAACATGCAGTGTTGGTGGTCCCCCAGGAATGTGGTTGAGAAGCACTGCACTATAGGACCTTAATGTGGAGTAGGGCAGCAGAATCATGATTAAAACATGCAATTTTCTCCCCCATAGACTTCCATGTAAATGCACGCAAATGCGTTAATGCAAGCTCATGCGACAAGTTTCGCAGTTCACTGCATTGCAAATTTCAAGCTTGGTGAACTCTGTCCTGTGAAATTGCATCACGTTACTGTGAGAGACCAATCGAAGATCAAAACATCACCTCAGTGTACAGAAATTTAAAATATGGACCAATCCCTGCATTTTTTAAATGTTTAAAATCGTCTTTATTTTTTGTGCAGCGCCATACGACAGAATTTTGCAAGCTCAATTTCTAGTGTGACTGCATCACAACATAAGTCTTTTTAACATAGTTAAAATTGTAATGATTATTCATGTCAGTTTATAATAGAATACTTATTCAAATAATTTAGAGTTTGAGCAAGTAGCATATTCTAGCTACACATGACATATGCAAGTCAAATATTAGTCTAGTGCTACTTGTGGACTTTTCACATTAATCACTTCATGAATCACTTGCATATCTGCACTTTGTTTTTTATAATGAGAGATTCCATAATAATTCTGTCAGTGAGCTTGAACACACTTGACAACTAGTAGGCTGTGACTAATCTAAATGCCTCTGATTGCACTTATTGCTTTTACATGTGCATTTATAAGCTCAACAGAAACCTCAATGATTGTTTATACTGCTCATCCATGCACAGTTTGCTTTCGCCAAAGCTGTAATTTTGAATGATGACTCCTTTTTTGAACTCATGTAACATTTTTGCCTATTTTTGTTGAGTTTTGACTGGTCTGCATGCCTGGGTGAAGCTAAGCAAAATTTTCTTTAGATAGCTCTGATAGTCTGCCTTAAAATCAGACTTTGTTACTTCAAACCTCAGACTTTTTTTTCCCTCTGTGAACACATTTTGAGGGCTGTGGTATTTAGGGAAAATACCTAATTGTGAAATATTTATTTATTTATTTATTTTTTTGACAGATATTGAAATTGCGATTTGATTTACGATACAATTTTGTGGTCAAGCTTCAGTTCAATAATCTGCAAGCCATTGCAACAATTGTGTGACCGCTCTTAAAAATTACCTGTTTTTGTTCGGTGTCTGAGTTTGAAACCAAAATATTCCCATATTACTAATGCTATTTTTCTTTAGTACAATAGATGAGTCTTATTGATAGAGGAGACTCTTCTATTAATGATTCTGAAATAGCAGATGCCATTATCCCACTTGTCTGCGCTTTCGTCTTTTTTATTTATTTATTTTTTTTATATTTATTGTGGGCGTTCCACATAGTTTGGTTGCACAATTCTGATTGGGCAGAACGAAAGTCTGCTCATTCAATTGGCTAGTAAGACTGTTACAAACAGACGGCAGGTGAAATAAAAAAAAATACATATTTCTAATCATAGCGTCGTGGAATTAAACAAAATGCAACATTTCAAATTGCGATTGCAATTTAATTTCGATTAATCGCACAGCCCTAGTCCCCAATTAAAAATTTTTTGGTCCATACAGTGGAAGTCAGTAACATTCAGAAGTAAGGCATACATGTTTTAAAAGAATTATAGAATTAAAAAATGCCAGGATTTCAGTTTTTGGTTAAATGTCCATTTAAAAACTTAAATACCTGATTTCTAGCTTTTTGGACTAGCATTTACAGTGTTTTTTTTAAAGACAAGCTATTGTTTTTAGTCTGACTTGAATCAAACTTTTCTCCCCAGTTTCAGAAGCTTAAGGCAAATTCTGGTCTAAACTGCATGTAAAATAACTTTCAGTAATGTAAACCAAAAATATGTCAGCGCCATAGAATTGTTTCAAGATACATACCAGTAATGTGTTTTTCTGAGTCATGATTATAAAGGCGGCCTAGTTTCTCCATTTAGTGAAGAGCTAGTCCTTGCTTAAGCTAAGTCCTGTTTGTAAAACCGGCCTTTAAAGTGCATGTTGGTCAGAGAATATAGTCCACAACAACATTCAAAGGCCTTGCGACATGTACAGTGGTTTCTGATATATTGTATAAGGTATATAGTATACTGTTTATTGTGTGTTTTCTGTGTTTTTGAAACCAATGAAGATTGCAGAGCTCAATTATTTTTTTTAATTATTTAGCCTGGCTTGTTTACTGTTCCAAAATATGGTAAATGTTTCTTAAAATTAAATATATTGTGTTCAGTTGGGGGAAAAAGTTGTTCTTTTTTTACGCAGACATTTAAAAATACCTTAATTTAGAGCAGTGATCAAAATACAGTCAAACCGTGATATTTCTATCCAAGGTTATCATGCTGTCAGAAACTTATACTGGGATATGCCTATTAGGAACTGTATTCTATTTCCAGTGTCGGAATCGGAACTTTGATGCCATATCTTGGCTACAGCACATGCAATTTTATGCAGAGGAAAGTTGTCTCCAGCTAGGTAACTTTCAACTTTGTTATTTTAAACCGAAGTAAGGCGATTTTTAGGCACTGCATAATATCATTGTGCCTGCTGCAGCAAAGTTACATAATTGTTACCCTGGATAGATCCTTGCCAATCTGATAAAAAAAAATGTATACAGAAGAACTTGGAACATTTTTGAATGAGATGCTAATCGTCTAATCTGATTCAATGATTTATGCTAAGCTAAGCTAAAGGTGTTTCCGCTAGACCCAGAGTTTGGCTGAATGGATTAAAAATTAATAAAAGTCAAGTCAGAAAGCTCAACTCTCTCAAATATTTTAAGTTGCATGACTTTTCTTGGTATCTTTGCCATTTCTTCAAGCCTCGACCTCTGGTTTAATACAAAATAGTTGGTTTAGGTTCTGCTTATAAAGCTTGTTTTTTTTTCTTATTTATATGATTTTAAAGTATCTTCACTAACTTATTGACTATTCTCTCCGGTTTCTTGGTTAAGAACTGCATATGTATGTATTCACTGGTATTTTACTGTGACTGTTACAAGACGATTCATCCACAGTGCAGATTAATCATCAGTTTACAGCTGTGATGCAACATAGAAACTTGGTCCGTTGCTTTCAAATGTGCCATTTTTAACATCAGCTTTCAATTGAGCTCGTCCAATCAGCTTCCGAGTCTGAACTAAGTTTTTAAACACGAATTTCTGAATTAGTACAACATGTTTTTTTTTCTTCCCCCCTCTCGAAGCTAAAGCTTAAATTCTAAGCAGCATGGAGGAGCAGGAGGAGGATTTACACAGCCTGATTTAGCCTCAGTAAAATGCTCAAGCATACATTGTGCTCCGCTGCTCTGATGTGCTCAACTGCACTGTGTTCACTGCTGGCACTCCTCCCGCAAAAGAGATTGAAAATTGCGGAAATCTACCCCTAGAAGTTGACCCAGTTTTCTCTCAACTGTCTGAGACAAACCTTGACATCTGTTGATGGTGCAGTAACCCTGTTCTGTCCAAAACCTCAGCGCTTTAGATGTTCAGGTGAGGTATAAAGATGAGACACATCCCCAGGAGTGTTCTGAAAGGAAACGCGCCTCTCTTTGAGATTGTTTTGCAGCATCTTCTTCCTTTCCTCCTTTTGACTCGCAACTTCTCCCAACAGTTTATGTTTAGCATTCGGAGGGCTTTTGCGTAGGATTTTTAATTCTTTTTCTGGCAAAGTTGTTAAAGGGTACCTCTTTAACAAGCTTTAACATGACAAAACGAGAGACTCGATTGATATTGTGGAACCACAGAAAACACCCTCCGCCCTGCTCCACGTATGTTCCATTGCCTCTGGACCTGATGTGTTTTTAATTAGCGGGAGCGATGCATTTGTGAGGCTGTGTTCAAATGATTTTTTCATTAAGGCCCACATGAAGCATTTGGCTGGAATTACAGAAAGACATTGCGTTTATTTTTTAAATAGCCTTTTAGGTAGATGCTTCAGGGTTTCATGAATGTGAATTTTGCAGGAGTCATATGTCTTTTATTTGCCGGCAAAAAAAAAAAACTAACTAGGAAACGAGTGGGGGGTTCTGAAGTTTTTCACTTTAGGAATGTACTGCAGATTAGTTTGGTCTGTGTGTCGTGTACATTGTAAGTCTAATGGTAAACTAAGCTAAGGTGGTGGTCAATATTTAGACCATTTTGAGTAGTGTAAACTAAAACAATGGTCCCAACATATTTCCTGATTTACATTCTTATTTTCTATAGCTTCCGAGAATCCAAAAAGAGCCACATATTGATAAATAATGTTATAATAGCCTTTCTAACATTAAGTTAGAAAAATCTCCTCTTGTTACAGTTATGAAATAGTTCGATAACAAGCAGGAAATGTTTATGGGCCAATAATATGGCCACATTGAAATGGTCTATACACCTTATGTTAAAAAAAGTGAGGTACATTTCTTTTACTACTTTCTACTTGTTATAAACTGGTTTTCATCCATGTACTGTTGATTCCATGATAACTATTCAAATACTTGCAATGCCAGATCAGCAGATATACTCTTACTTAAGATGCCATTTTATTTTCCACACAGATTTAGGCCTATCTGCATTCTCCAAGTATGCTCCAAATGTATGGAATAAGCTTCAACATATTCCACATGTGAAATCCGTACCATCTATCACTATATTTAAAATATTTTAAAGACTGTTGATTTAAAACAGTGCACATGTTTTAACAATTGATTGTTTGAGCGTTTTGATTGATTACGTTTGAGCGCTACTGAACACGTTCTTAAACAGCGCTGATTTGCCATTGTGTTCCTGCGCTCAACAGAAATGACTGTGATTGGCCATGAAGGTCATCACTTGACCAAACTCACTGCTGTTTACTGTGTATAACCACAAATAAAAGGACACTGAAGCGTTTCAAAGTCATGTCGATCAGCTGCTTTGTCTATAAACTGACAAATGAGCGATCTGCTGATGAATTGTGTCATTAAAACGCTCCAGTGTCCCTGTATCTGTGGTGTGGAGATGCTGCATAAAGCTAGATTTGTACTTTCACCAGGTGCTACATCGTGCACCTCCGCTGACTGCGTGCATCTTGCGAAACGGACGAGGATTTTATACTTGACGCATTCACCGTTGTGATATTCTTAAAAATGACAGGGGGCTGACCTTAAAATCAGATGGATAAACAGAGAAGTAGAAAGTTTCTTGAACTATGTCATATCATTAATATTGTTTAAGATTTTTAAAGTAATTGGTTTTCTTTAATTTTATAAGTTATTTTAACGATTTTATAACCATTCAACATTTTCACTTGCTTTTGTTCATATCTCGGGACAGTTTTATCTTTTAAACTTTATTAAAATATGAATGACAGCAGAGCATGGGTCACTACAAATATTTATATTTTTTATGGCAAGAATAAAAGTGCAAAAAAATAAAAAGGACACTTACTAAAAATCTAAAAACTCAAGACTTTAAAAAAAATTAACCCACTTAACAACTTACACATTACTGTCTGGCTTGTCTGTCCTCTACTGATATGCTAAAAATGCAATAATGGTTCAACATTCCTGACCATTATCACCAATAAAACCTAGAAAAACAGTTCATCAGTATACTGTAAACCAATAGGTTAAAGTAATATTTACCAGTTATCAAAGAAATAATTTGTGACTTCATTTTAGTTTTTTACTATAAAATTGTTTTAAGTTCAAGATTGCAGTACCTGCATCAGTGTAAAACCTGTGACTGGTGGAAAAACTAATTCTGTAATTGTGTAATAAAACCTCCCGGGTCTCCACTTTTGCTATTGCCTCTGTTTTTGGTTTTAACAAACTTATTCTTCATGCTTTTTAAACTTTTAACAAAATCCTTCTTCCTTTCCCACTGTTGCTGCAATTTCTAGCCAAGAATTATTGGTCATCTGATTATCCCTATGATCACGCATTGACGGATCCTAAAGATATCTGTACTGTTGTGCCTGTTTCATACAAAATCTCTTCAAAGTGTTTCTTACTTACAAACTGTCCGCTCGAGTCTCAAAAAAAGGTGCATTCTGATAGTTGAAATCATGTCGCGCACCTAAAGTGAACTTCCCCAAACACTGCGATGATGTCACATTCGCCATGCGCACTCAAGCAAACTAGCAAATGCTTTGAGTATAGCAGAATGCTGCACATTTGACAAAATACCAATACCTTACCTAATCATCATTATCTAAGATTTCTTTATATATTACAGACAATATATCGCACCTCCAAAATTAACTGCCCTCGTTTTTGTATATATCGCGCGGTAAGTCAATATATCAACTATCGCGACAGGTCTAATTCCGGTTCCAAGTAATTTATTAGATATGGTGAGGCTCAACAAATGGTATTAATAAACACACAGACCACTGTAATATTTTTTAAATCATGATCGCAACATGTAGCATTGGATTTTATTGGATTTATTAGAATATATCAGAAAGTGATGGATTTTCTTTTAAATAAATTGTTAAATTTGGTGTTTGTGATATGTACACCATGATTTTATAAGACGTTTGTGTGCTTTAATGTGTGATTTGACAAAAAAGTGGTCATAAACTAATATTTTCTCAGTTCAAATGAGTAATGGCTTGCACATGACTTAACAAGCGGATAATAATTTGCTTACAGTTGGGAATAACTTGGCTGTCATAAGTTAGTTCCTGCTAATTTGTATGTTAATGGATTTGTTATGGCTGATTTCTCTCTGTCTACATCTATTATCAACAAGAAATGGCCAAGTGCAATATAATAATCTTCCCAAAGGTATTTCTTTGTATACATTGTAGATTTGTTGTGTATAAGCATTATGTTGGGTTCACCATGTGTTGCTATTGTTTAACTGGAATTCTTGTATGTCCGTGTTGGCACCTGTCTCAAAGGAAGACGGTAGTTCATTAGTCAGTGGATGATTTCTCTTTGATTTGGGTGAAGCGAGGCATTATTAAAGGTAAAGTGTAGCGTGAATCTCAGCCTCTTCTACTCGTGCTCTTAAGCGCAGAGCAGCCTTTGAGGGTTTAATCTGTAGGAGTCTGGAGTCAGCTGTGATCACACGTAAAACGGGATGACAAAGAGCTCATAATTATTCCGAATGCGGGGACGTGCACAAATCTTGGGCACCGCAACGTAACCTGTATCTAAGTAATGGCTCCTTTCAAATGCGCATCATGCTTTTGTCCCAGCGGAGTTGCTTTGGATGCAAGGATTTTTAAGTGGTAATGGGCTGCGAGGGGAGCCAGTTAAATCCTAACGTGCCTGTGCTATTTTATTTTTCTTTATTTTTTCTTTTTTTTTCTCACTCTACTGAGGGCTTGCCTTCCTTTTCTTGCTAGCAGATGTCACAGTAATTAATGTGTTGGCTCGGTTGGATGTCGGCATGTGTATGTTATTGGGGGAAGAGAAGCAGATCGATTCGTTTTGAATCGCAGTAATGATTCAGAGAGTCCAAATGCCCCCTGCCTGTTTTGGAGCCTTTGTTTTGTGGAGAATCAAATGGAATGGGGAATGCTGGGCATGCGGAGAGAGCTGCTGAAGGCTCGCGATCGTCTCTGAAGGCTTCTGGGTATCTCTTATACGGTGAATATTGACATGGCTGCTGCTTGAATCATTAGAAGACCGTGGATGGGTTGAGAGCGAGGGATAATCACTGGAGACTGCAGAGAGCCCGGGTCTCTCTCTCTCTGTTTCTTTATTTCTATTCTCCCCCTTCTCTGTGGCAAGCCATTTTAACGTTTATTTTATAAACCATCCTAGTGTCTGTTTTTATGTTACTAGTACCTGTTCTTTAGATCTTTTCCATTCTAGAACGTATTCGTTTGCTATTAGTGTATATTCTTTAGTTGCTAGTTTTATTTTAAGCATACTAGACATTGATTTGTATAAGATTCTGACGATATGGTAACCTTGGATTGAAAAAAAATAATTGTTGGCATTACTGCTGTAAAATATGTTCATTTTGAAATGGGACTGCACAATATTGAGCAAAATCTGACATTGCGTTATTTTGTATTTCTGTGATTTATAAATTACAATATAAATATATTTTCACAATATGACTTAAGTTACTGTTTGGGAAAAATTCACAATTTTTCATTGATTTGGGATGATTGTGTAGGGGAGTGCATTTGCATTAAATATCCCCAAAATATATATATAAAAAAAATTACAGTATTTCAGCACAGATAAACAATGAAATAAATAGAGCATTATGGGTTTTGATGATATATAACTTTATTGAGGTAAAGAAATTCAGTTATCCAAAAAACACTACGGTCTTCATTTAGTGGAGTTTGCATGATCTCCCCATGTTCACGTGGGTTCCTCTGGGTGCTCCGGTTTCCTCCACAGTCCAAAGACATGCGTTACAGGTGAATTGGGTAAGCTAAATTGTCCGTATTGTGTATAAGTGTATGGATGTTTCCCAGTGATGGGTTGCAGCTGGAAAGGCATCTGATGCCTAATGCTGGATAAGTTGGTGGTTAATTCCGCTGTGGTGACCCAAGATTAAAGGGACTAAGCCAGAAAGAAAATGAATGAATGTTTTCGTTTGGTAATCTTTGTTAAAGCTGCAAACTTTATAATTTCTTGATCTGAAATGATTTAAATTTGCTTTTAATTTTTACAGTCGTGGGCCTTATACATCTGAGGAAAAAAACAACATCACACTAATAGATTATGGTTGAAATTCACAATAACTCAACAAATCATGTTTACAGAACTGTGATTTTTAGTTAATTGTAATCCCAACTCAACAATGCACATCTTGTGATGTGACCATCACGGATGCTCACATTGTGATATCGATGCTGTGTATTGTGCAGCGTTGTTTTGAAATGTCTGGGGGAAAAACAATACTTTCCCCCCATTAAATGCAGTATATTTTATTTAAAAAAATATTTAAAATAATTTTGGAACATGAGTAAACATGTCAGGCTCAATAATTAAAATAAATCATTGACTGCTGCTATATTTGTTTGTAAAACAACTTGTAAAAGCATCTTTGGATATATTTATTTTCTTTGGATGTACAGCAAGCCACTGCACTGTTTTGGTCCATAGTAGGCTTAGATGTTGGTTTATAAGCGATTTTTGTTTTTCAAATGTTTCCTAATTTGTGGGCTGCCCAGTAGCTTTTGACGTGTATGGTCTTTTGCTGCTGAATTTGCTGTTTCCCTAAAAAAACTAAATGAAATGATTTTAAAAACATATAAAGCATATAAATTATTTCTAATGGTACCTAATGTGTAAAATAAAAGCCATTGATTATTCATCAAGTATTAAGGATATTATAATGTACAGGATCCAGCACAACGAGAAAGTTGTGAACGTCAAGTAATTTCTTGAATGTTTACATCTGCTCAAGGCAGACATTTGTGTTTGCTATGATACTCAAGTCAGACACATTGACATTTTTAGTGTGAATTTATCCTTTAGAAGCAAGACTTTATAATTTGCACATTGTAGCCTGATTCTTCATTCCAACGAGTGTAAAAGCTTCATGTATGTCAGGGGTGTCCAAACTCGCTCCTGGAGGGCCGGTGTCCAGGAGAGTTTAGCTCCAACCCTAATCAAACACACCTGAACCAGCTAATCAAGCTCTTACTAGATATACTAGAAACCTCGTAGCAGGTGTGTTGAAGCAAGTTGGAGATAAACTCTCCAGGACACACCGGCCCTACAGGGCCGAGTTTGGACACCCCTGATGTATGCAATTCAGGTCTAGGGATGGACCTTGTGGACTTGTATCGCAATATTTATTGTGATATTTCTGATGACAATTTATATGCAACCACTAGGTATGATGCAATACTCTTAAATATTGAACCATTTAGTTTGGCCTCCACAGATCAATACACCTATGGAACCTATTGGTTTTTGGCTATGCATTGAAATGAAAACTTTTTTATTGTCCATTTTCTCCTTTTATTTAGTTACTCTCTGAACTGGTTAGAATAGTGTTGTTGCTATACTGGAATTTTAAAAATAATTGGTACTGAAATTTTAAAAACGTCCATGTCCTGCTATCATTTAAGCGGTTTTGAGCCTGTTTTTAAACAGCATTGATTTAGCATTGTGGTCACGTGTTCAACAGAAATGACTGATTGTTCGTGATGGTCATCAGTTCACCACACTTCACCATCTGTGTTTACTCAGTACAAACACAGAAACACGGACACTGTAGCTGTTTTAAAATGTGGGTTTTTAAAATTACAGTCCCAATTGGTACCGCAATTGAAGTATCGTGACAACACTGTTAGAATGCATGTCCATGTACCAAAACAAGGCTTTCATGCGAGTAAGAGTCTCATCAGTGAAATGTAAAGATAGGGACGCTTTGACATGACAATGAAAGTATTGTGCGCCACATGTCAATGCATAAGGGCACACGGGACTAAAAGCTCCGAATAGATGTATTAAAGCTACTACACACAAATTTAGTCTTGCTTTTCAACTGTAAAACTTAATTATGACCAATTATTATGTCCAACTGTCTGATGTGATGAGCATTCAATTGGTTAGGCCTTTGGGAAATTGTGCTGCATCTTAAAGTAAAAAATATTATTTTATTCCGACTGTCTGTGTTATTAGTATTAATCAAACAACAAAAGATAATGAAATCATTTGGTCTGCTCTTGACTGAATAGCTATACATCTCAATAATGGTTAAACTGGTTCTGATTATTGCCGAACCATACCAAAACCGTGACCTGAAAACCAAACTAAACTGTTAGAAGTCAGCTCTGCTCCTGGATATCCAGCAGAGCTCAGCTTTAACCATAATTAAACACATTGAAGCAGCTATTCAAGCTTTTCAGGATCATAAAAATACACAAGCAGATGTGCTGAAGCAGGTTGGAACTTTGCAACACCATGGGTCCTCAGGAGCATAGTTCATGAACTCTTGATGTTTAAATGATCACGCGTTGTAATGCTATTTGTGTTCTATAAATCATATTTCCTCCTCATTCTGTGAAATGAAACCATGTCTGGTCACAAGAAGGGGTTATTTTGAAACACTCGACTGATAATATAAAGTAAATTAAATAAAAGTATGTCACACAGTAAACAAAATATCTGTCAGTTAACAGTTTCCATATTTTGTGAGGTTTCCATTTATTTATGGTTGTGAATTACATTGTTGATCTTTGGCGTGTCGTCTTCTGATGTTGAAAATTCAAGTTAAACAGAATGACTTTTTATTGACATTTTAGCAGTTTAAAATAATACAATGTATAATAATTAATATCTAGAGAAATAAGTCTGTAAAATAACAAAAAACAATGTACTGACAGTTTATTAAAAGGTTTTTGTAGTGTTATGTACAACCCCAACCCAGACCATATACTACTTTAAACTATTTAAAATAATAATAAAAATCACAAAAAAGGTTAAAAGACTTAGGAAGAAATATCAAGGTCCCATTATGGAAATCAAAACCATAAATAAATAATAAAAACATGTATCTACTAATTTATGGATATTTAAGTTTAAAACTTAATTAATCCCCTTGGGGCAATTCATTTCGACATGCACTTCACATACAGTATAACAAGAATGACACACTTAACACAATAAACATTAACACTTAACAAGTACAAAAAATAAATGATAGTAATAGTCCATTGATTAACTACATTTATTACATAACCTAATTGCCTCAGGCACAAAGGTAAATTTATAACGATTTGTGGAACATCTTATTGTCCTTACACATTGACCAACGGACATCCAATCAAAATATTTATTTAAGGGATTTAGTATTTTATGTGCCATCCTCAACACCTGCTGTTCGTAATAGTATGCAAGACTTCACAGGAGAACTCCCAAAATCTTCGAACACAAATTAACGATGCCTTGAAGACGATTCTTGTTTTTCATAGACAGTAAAGAAAACCAGCAAATAAAGGAAAAGGACAAAATACTTTCTATAAATGAATTGTAAAAGGTCTTAAGAATAACGTTCTCTACATTATTTCTTTACATATTTCTTCCAGTGCAGTAAATCTCTTCTTGTAAACAGGCTCAAATTGGCAAAACTGCATCACTAATGTGCTATTGTAATAATTATTTGCACAGACAAATTTGTTTTATCATCATTACAACAATATTAAAAATGTATTGTGAGAATTTTTACCTGTGTGTGTGTGTGTGTGTGTGTGTGTGTGTGTGTGTGTGTGTGTGTGTGTGTGTGTGTGTGTGTGTGTGTGTGTGTGTGTGTGTGTGTGTGTGTGTGTGTGTGTGTGTGTGTGTGTGTGTGTGTGTGTGTGTGTGTGTGTGTGTGTGTGTGTGTGTGTCGCAATCGAAAAGATATCATCCGTTCTTACTCTGGTCCCAAGTGTGCTCGTACGCTGTCAAAAGGTGAATGATTGGTCACACATGCGACAATCAGATTGACAAGCTTACAAAGAATGAATGTGCTCCACTGCTCCAGGTGTGTGTTCACGGTTTGTGTGTTCAGTTCTCACTGTAAAAATGCATAGCACATATTCCACTTGGTTACTAGTCACTTTCACGTTTTTGATCATCGCCATTATAACTTTATTTGGTAGCTGAAATTTTTATTTGTAGAATGAAATGTACATACAAATCTGTTTTACACATTGTCTTATGCCGCATAATAGATTCGACATCTTGTCAGATCAGATATGAACCACAGAATAAGCACATGCCGAACTTGTGTGGTCAACGGAACGGTTCGTTTTATTTCATTTTACAAAGAACTGTTGCACCTCTAATACTAGTCACAAATTGAATTTGTAAGTTGAAGCTGAATAGTTGATGTCTATCATAGAAGTTAATGGTTAAAAATGTAAGTTTTTAATAGGGCTGCACAATATTTCGTTTCAGCATCGGTATAGCAATGTGATCATTTGCAATAATAACAGCGTGACTATATGCAATGTTAAATCTAAAAATTTTTTTTTCTCATTTTGCAAGTGTTTGAGGGTTTTAAAAGCATTCAGGCATGAGACATTGTACAAATATGTAACTTTAATGAATTAATAATATAAATAAATAATTTTATTGAGTCGTTTAGCAATCAAACACTACAAAGACTATTATTTTACATTTAATTATTCAATTAGCTAGCTGAATACAGGTCGACTCCTTTAAAATATGAAATGCTGTTTATTGAATTGGTATCTTTTTCTTTATTGAATATCTATGCTTGTAGATTGTTTCTTATATTAAATACACATGCACTCCCCCCTACAGAATCATCCTAATCTGTCTAAAATTATATTTTCTTTCCAAATAGTTATTCAACAAATGTAGTCAGATCTTTCCAGTATAGTGCAGTCCTAGTTTTTAAATAGTAACATTAGAATTGCTCACTGCTAGTCACAGTACTGGTAATTAATTAATAAGTACTACTGTTGTCAAAAGTATCGACTTTAGTACCAACTTTGAAACGTGTATATCTCTGTCATCGGTGAGCAACGATGAAAAGCAATTAACTGATGACCTTCACAGCCAATCACAGTTATTTCTGCTAAGTGTGTAAACATAATGGCCTATCAGCAGTGTTTAAGAGCAATGTTTGCGGGAAATGGACGTTTTTACAATTTCAGTACCGATCTTGATACTTTTGACAACGCCAATAAATACTAGTAATCAATAAAGGCACATTTAGGGCTGCACAATTAATCACAAAAAGATCTTTATTCGACCCTACACATGATCTTAATTCACCTTTTCTACGATTCAGCCAGTTATATTTTAAATGTCGTGAGAGAAGCATAAAGGCGATTGTACAAGTCTTCACGTTGTTTTATATACGTTGTTCAGCAACATGAAAACCTTCAAATGGTGCTAAATGTGTCACATGCTGTACAAATAAGGTTTAATTCACCCCAAAATGTATTTTGTGTCTTAATGTAATGACTTGTTTGTTGGCGCAAAATCACGCATGAGCTGACGCACTGTTTGTTTACTACCAAGAAGGTGCGAGGCAGTCTACTTTAGCTATCAGAACCTGCATAGAAAGGGCATCCGCTGCATAAAAACTATCTGTATAAGTTGCTGGTTCATTCCGCTGTGGCGACCCCGGATTAATAAAGGGACTAAGCTGACAAGAAAATGAATGACTGAATGAATGAACCTGCATAGGCTATGAATGGGGGTAATACGATTGTAAATAATGTTTGATTTGTTGCACAGAGCAATCGTTTGGGAGCCATGTGGGAAGTAAGATTTCTTTTCAGCCATGACATAAGCGCACTAAGCAGTGATAGTGAAACCAAAAGCGCGCAAATCATTTTAACAGTCATTTTGCATTTTAGAGTTATGATTGTGAAAATCATTTGATTAAACCGAGAGGGAATCTGATAATGCCAAATGTCTGATTTTTACCAGTGAAATAAAAGGACAAATTTAAAGTCTGTTCAAGTCCACCAATCCAAGTCTTTACAAAGCATTTTAACCAACAAAAGACCAACACATTGGCCTAATAGAATTATTGTTGTTTTACCATATGTTTGAGAACAACAATAATAATAATAGCCTCCTCAGATTAACTTTTACTTTACATCTACAGAATCTTAAGAAAATCATGATCTTGATTTTAAGCAAAAACATCTGTGATTCTCATTATAGCCAGAATCGTGCAGCCCTTCTAGCATCCCACAAGTGTGAATATTTAATAATAATAACCAATATTTAATTATAAGAAGTATTTTTTTTAAAGGCACATGTATTTAAAGAACAAGTTGTCATGACATTGAGTGCTAGTATTTCTTAAAGATTAAATGTTAAAACGACTTGCCATACTCCTCTATCCTGTTCTTCATTTTTGTTGTTCTTTCTGCCTCTGCCTGTTTCTTTCCGTCCCTCTGCCTGGGCTGGTCATAAAGAGATGTTTCTGTCTCGGTTTGTGAGAGGTTCAAGCAGTGCCTTGCTGTTCCCAAGTGCCAAACAATGAATAAGGCAAATATAAACAGAGCGAGAATGCCATAGTCTGAAATAATACTAATTCACAACACTTCCTGCTCCTTTTGTTGTCGCTTTAAAATTATTCACCACCACCTGCATGTCTGTGTGTGTGTGTTTTTTTTTAAGCATTTCTGTTTGAAGCTTACCTGTTCTTCCAAAAAGATGACCGTATTGTTAGGTTGACGGTGTTTTTCATTGCTGTTGTTTTCATCATCTCAGTGTCAGGCTCATATTGGGCATCCTGGATTCTGTTGTATGCCTCAGTTGGCATGTTGTGTGTTTGTTCGGTCAAATCAGTCTGAGGGAAGCAGAGGATGCTGTCATTAATATTAAAATGTGTAGAAATTCATATTCATGATGGCATTTTCAATACCACATGTGATTTTGAACGTGATTTGTTTATTTAGAAAATGAAATATTGATGTTTCCCTTAATGATCCCTTAATAATTTATCAGTAACAAAATTATCTGATGATAAACTGTATAAAATACTTTTCCTTCCTTTATTTTACCCTTATTTAATGCTTGTATTTTAATTGTTTAATTACATTTCAGTAATCAAAGAGTGTAGTCCAGTCAGTTGAATTCTTAAGATATTCTCAAGTTCAGTTTAGCAGACACTGAAGACACCAGGAGCATTGTGTGCACTTTAGTAAATAAAACCCAGACATTCATTCATTCATTTGCCAAATTACACGTCGACTCATTGTGCTGACTGCATATTTAACTGCTGTTATGCCCACATATTCACTGCAATCATAGGGTAGATTATGGTGGTAGCAGCTCTACAGTCCTGGGTTTGATTTCCAGAAAATGTATGAATTTGATAATGGAGGATGACTGATATGGGTTTTTCTTCTGGCTATTGATGAAACTTTGAAATTGGAGCAGCCGATGGCTGATAAATGATGCAATTTCTTTTTCTTTCTCTGTTTTGGCTATGTTTAGCCAATTTTCTTTTTCCCCCTTCATCTATTAAAATGTAACAGGTAAGTAGTTGGAGACCCGATAGAAAAAAATTGCTTAGAAGTTTAAGCAGGAATTCAAATAAAAGCATACCCAATTAGTGCATGCTATTTTAGCTTTTTGATATCACTTTTAAATAGCAATCACAAATGAAAATAACAATTTCACTACCAAATGGACTTGAAATCGTGGCATATATTGTTTTTAAATCCATTTAGAATTGAAATGGTGATTTAACATAATATTTAGTAGATTTAATGGCAAAAAATACAGTAGTCAACCAGTGGTTGTAACCTTGCATCAAAGTTGTTCTAAAATTATTGAACAGCAAAGTTTCTTGATGCACTTCCAGGGTTCATACGATCATAGAAACCTGGAAAAGTCATGGAATTTTGAATTGGCATTGTCCAGGCCTGGAAAAGCTTTGGAAATACAGAAACACACAGACACACACACACACACACACACACACACACACACACACACACACACACACACACACACACACACACACACACACACACACACACACACACACACACAAAAAGGTTTTGGAAAAGTCATGGAAATTAGTTTAACAAATATCTACTTGAATATAAATAAGTTGTCTTTACTTCTTTGCTGCCCTTTTCTACCAAAAACATGCTCTCACATAAGGCAGCACGATATTAGAAAAATCCGACATTGCGATATTTAATTTTGCTGCTATATCTCGTGATATGTCTATAACCAGGTTATTTGAACGGCTCTATTTGGGAAGATTTCATTCATCTAGATCAGGGATCACCAAACTTGTTCCTGGAGGTCCGGTGTCCTGCAGATTTTAGCTCCAACCCTAATCAAACACACCTGAACAAGCTAATCAAGGTCTTACTGGAAACTTCCAGGCAGGTGTGTTGAGGCAAGTTGGAGCTAAACCCTGCAGGGCACCGGACCTCCAGGAAGAGATTGGTGACCCCTTATATAGATCAACTGGGATAATTAAATCTTTTTCTATGCAGTGCATCGCCATAAAATATAATAAATTAGGAACATATATAAACACAACAGAGCAAAAATGAACAGTGCTTTATGGTTTTCTGAGTGTAAAAGTAATCAAATACAATGAAACAAAATAACATGGTCATCATTGTATAAATAACTTGACAAAATAACAACTTAATTTTAGATAAACAGTCTGATTTTGTGATGTGGCTATTGCGTATACACATATTGTGATATCGATGGTCAAACGATTTATTTTTCAGCCTTACTCTCACATTATTAGTGGTGTGTAGGCATTACCTAAAATACATTTAAACTGAATAGATCGTTGCACGTTTCATGATATGCTGTAATACATTTAACCATGCATGGCTTTTCTTATTATTTACCATGTATACGTAGACATGAAACATTAAGTCATATAAATTTATTTGAAATTCCTGCCAAAAAAGTCCTCGAAAAGGCATGGAATTTTAGTAGTAAAAATGTGTATGAATCCTGCACTTCAAATGTTGACCACTGTAATGTGTGCGTAATAGCTGACATACAGATGAACTCCTTATAGTTGGTTTTATGACCAAGTCATTTTCCTAAATTGATACTGAGCTTTTTTAACAAAGATGTAACTGTAGAGACGGTCTCTGAATTTGTGACTAAACTTCATGCTGATGAATTGAAATGCTTTAAGTTTAATATAACTTAGTTCGCTTTTCACCGCCTCGCAGTTTTGCGTTTTTTTTTTTTTAATGCAATTTGACATGCTTTTTTTCTACTGCGTATTGTGTCCTGACTAGCTGTAGTCAATCAATCTCCTCCCTGCCGTGTCTCCTGTACAGTACAGAATGCATTCAACTTGCCAAATTCATATATATCTTCAATCGCAAGCAGTGTGATTCTGAAGTGCTGTACTGTGTTTGTAAGTTTTCTCCCCATATTAACGATGAAAAAGTCAAAGGCACCCACGGTAGCACTCAAAACCCAGAGTAAGATGCTAACCATCGCACAAAAAGCTGAACTTCTGGATTTGCTAAAAGAAGGTAGAAGTTACGTGGCTGTAGGGCGCCATTACAGAATAAAGAAATGAAGATCAAATTGTTCTGATCTTTGTTTTCTTTCTATAATTGTGGACTTATTTTTCTACGAAGGTTTAAACTTTGAGTGTTTAAACAAGAGAAAAGTGTGAAAACGTTAATACCTGTCTGAGAAAAGTGTATAAAGTGTGTAGTGAGGGGTTTTACAGCCTGAAAACATCCATAAAAATAAAGTTGACTACTTCGCAGATATTGTGCATTTCGTTTTTTTTTTTAGAACATAACTCTGGCAAATAACGAGGAACCACTGTACTCAAATTAAATCAAAGAACGAACTGAAATTATGTAATTCAAATTAAAACCTGTCCAAAACAAAGTAGTTTTTAAGCTCATTTTGGGAGTTCAAACTAATATTTGGTGGAGTTTATTTTGGCTACATTGTTTAGGGGTACACGCGACCACAGTGTTCGAGAATAATAAACCGTCAATCAAACTTTTTGGACTTCTTTTTGCCCTCAAATGAAGAATGAAAATGAGCTTTGTTTGTATACCGGCCTTTATCTGATATGCTCAATCAAAACTATACTTTATACATAATCAAAACTAGAGCTGGTTGAAAGCTCGCTAATTCGGTTACAAAAAGTTACTTCCATTTTCTCTCTCTCCTAATGGTATTATAATTCTCCCTTCAAAATCAGCTTTAGGTTTCCCATGAAATGCATTAACCTTATTTTTCAATGCAGAAGTGCGCCTTTTTCATGATTGTTTTAGAACTTCCGATTCAATTGCCTATGGGAGAAATGACTACGAATAATAAACCGCAGAAAATGGTCAAACTACGTGCTCTACAAACAAATGTATTCGTGATTACACAGACAAAGTAGACTAATGTAATATGAAAATATCAGTTCGCAACATCAAGCTGCAGAATGAGCTGTTTTTAACATCTTACAATGAGTGGAAGTGAATAAGACCAGTAGTCTCGAGCCAAAAAGGTCGAAATAATAATAATAATAAAAAAAGCTCTTATATGAAGAATAGTGCGAGTAAGGCCAGATTAAGACTCTTTTCTTAAATAGTGACCAGTAGGGAACATCACTTGTGTCAGTCGAATGGCATCCTGTTGCTGAAGGAGTCTGCTGCACATCATGTGTTTTACAACATTTACCTATTTACAAATGTGTCTATGCCATATTTGTAGCCCTAATTTGTCTGCTGATGCTGAATAATAATAAATTAATAATAAAACTACAATAAAATGAGACAGTGGATTTCTTCAATGTATTTTTACATATTTTCATGTTGAAATGTAGAATGTAGAGCTTGACTTTTATGTTCTACATTTTTGTAATGTCTTTTAAGAATGATCATTTGATGTTAGAAGAACTTGATCGCAAATTTGCATTTCATTTAATTTATCCGTTGGATTGATCATTTGTTATAGAGTAAAAAACATAATTCACACAGCTGTAATAACATAACACAGTACAAAATGCTAGCGAGGGGAACAGACAAATCTTTTAAGCTTTGCAAAACTTACTCATCCTTCAATTTTCACACGACAGGTTGATGTCTTCAACTGTGTGGTATGTTGCTGTTCTTTGTCAGCATTAACTAATTGCGAGATAATTTGGTTTTTGACAAAATGATTGTCTGTAGGTTGCCTCCACCCATGCGAAAGCAAATTTTTAAGGTTAATTAGATGAATAGTTGTTTGCTATCATTAATAGAAGGCAAGGTTTCTTTTGTTGAGAGATTTGTGAAGTTTTTCATCTTCTCATCAACAAGACAGACAGTAGGGCAGAGTGTAATCTTTATGACTAGTTGTATGTAATTGTGTGATGTAAGGATGCTCTAATCAGGTTTTTACACTGAATGCAGTTTTGTTTTGGCATCAGAGTACTTTGAGACCAACTCTTTATGCTTGTTTTGGTTTTTATGTTATGGCACATTTAACCCTTGTGGATCCTTATGGACATTTTTGTCTTTTTAAAATATATATGACTCTGTCAATGTTTTCAAACACTTGCATTTGATTAACCAAAGTAACACAAGTGGCAGTTTCACATTTGTCACATCCATAACAGAGAGGTGTCACATCTATAGCTAATAATCTATATCTATGGAATGTAAAATAAAATGAATCATTTTTGTTCTGTAGAGAGACAACGCTAATAATTTTGATTAGTATAGACCTTTTCTATAACATAAACAATTACAAATGCTTTGCCATGACACTATTTCTGGTCCTACAGCATTTCCAGTTGTGCCATTTTTATATCACCTGTCAAAACACAATGACTTGCGCAAACTTTTTAAGTCTAGCTAAAACAGAACAGAACTTTTTACCCAGAATGTTAAACATTTACCTGAAGTAACATCCAGATGTTTATTATTTTTTGGTTGATACCGAGTGCGTCTACACGAGAGAAGCCGTAAAAGCATATCGTAGTCTGGGTGACCACAATTACTTCCGTAGTGGAAAGGTCGGAAACATTTGTTCAGTTAATGTGAATGAAGTTTATATTCTGTTCGGCAAGGTTGGAGCAAGCCCAATTCTCATTTCATATCAGGTAAGTTCATGCAATGCTGAATCATACACATTACTCTTTTTTTGATTGCAGCAATGATTTCAGCTAAACAGTAAATATGGTTAATTAAACTGCGGACACTGAATGCTAAGAATGAAACGTAAAAGTGTAAGTTCACATACCCTGCCGTACAGGTGCAGTTCGCTGTCAGAATGCAGTTGTTTTGCTTGTTGATGATTACCCAGGCCATGTAAAGCTCTGTCTTTTTTCCTTGTCTTTGGTAAGGCAGAACCTTGGTTTTTTGCACCACAAAATTTTGAATCTGGTAATCATGGAACATTGTTTCCTGAACATGACCACACAGAACAACATTGTTGGCATCCAAACACTTGTAGGCCTTTAACTTCTCTCTTGTAAAAACGCTTGGAGCTTCATTGAGGTTGTATATTTGGGGCTGGATGCTTGGCCATTTTGTCATATCCAATATCCATTGGGAGGGTGCTATTGCAAATGGGCCTGTCAGATGAACGCCGCTCACTTTAACCATAATTTTGCTGAATAACTGTGCTTATCACTGGGTGACGAGCTGTTTTAATGCTGAAAGCATTATGTAAATATTATATATAATATGTAATCAAAATAACTTATTTCTATTACAACGTCAAACTCTACCGCATTGGATGTCATTCCCTCGCTGCAGTGCTCCCGTTTTTTTCTGCAACCTTGCTGAATGTTTACAAACATGGTAATTCATCTGTATGTCACTTCCATATGTGAACAAATAGCGGTCTATTGTTTCTTTTAGGTTGTACAGTTTAATTCTTGGAATTTCTACGAAGTATGCTGTAGACTGTAAACTGTAGACTTTTTTGGTCCATAACGCATGTTTATTTTCCTCGTTTAAAATATGAAAATGTTTATAGATTGATATTTTTCTGATCCCTTAACTCTGTGGTTAAACTCATATTTTAATATAATGTTAACATAATTTATATGTGAATTTATGTTTAGATTTTATTTACTGCGAAAGTCACATCCATAGTGCTGGAATTGCTCCTATATAATAATTTGGCTGTACCAGCATACATGTAGACAAAATGTAGTGTGTTTAATAAAATTGTAAAGTGTGAATTATGTAAATGTAAATGTCCATTTCCCACTAACATTTAAGATTACATTTCCTACTTCAACATTTAATTACACCTGCTATTTTATCATGATCACGTGACCTACCTAACTGTGAGTTATCGCTTCAACCCATTCAAGAATTCTCTCGTGGTGCTTCATTGCATAGCATAGTGTCTATCGGGTGCACACTGCAGAATCTCGCTGGAAGTAGTAGGTTATCCGGGTAGTTCTTGCATACTAAATTTCAAATTCTAAAAATTTGGATATACTACTCGGTAGAGCTGAACAATTAATTGTTAAAAGATCGTGATCTCGATTCGACCCCCTTGACGATCCTAATCCAGCATTTCTACGATTCTGTCAATCATATTTTCAAGTTCACGAGAGTAGAGAAAAAAAGGCGGCCGCACAAGTTTTTTCCTTGTTTCACACACGTTGCTCAGTGACATTGACACCTCCAAATGATGTTAAAAAAGTCACATACTGTACTAATAAGGTATAATATACCTAAAAAAGTCATTTTTGTGTTAATATGATGTTTTCGCGGCCGGGAAATCACATGTGACGTGAGCTGCTGACCGTGAGCTGTTATCACAGAGAGAGAGTGCGCGCGTCTACTTTAGTGAACAGAACCTGCATATGTTGCGAGTAACAGCTAATACAGTTGTAAATAATATTCAGTTTGTGGCACAGAGTGATTGTTTGGGAGCCGCGCACAAAGTATGAACAAGCACTTAGCAGTCAAAATGAAACTTAAAGTGTGCACTTCATTTAGATGATCATATCACATTTTAGAGTTATGATTACAACAAGCATTTGATATGTGTTTTCTTTCATAGCGAACACACAGTTGTGCATGAAAATACATGTTTACAATGTCAGTATAACTACTCCAGCCTATATTGTTGAATATAATCTGATAATGGCAAATGTCTGATTTTACCAGTGAATAAAATTGTCAAATATGACAGATTGTAAGCATATATCTGAAACATAATTCAACATCAGAATTATTATAAGTAGAATATAATTATTTATAGAAACCAGTTCACATAATACACAAAATAATATTATTGATGTTGTGCCATATGTTTGTTTTTACCATTCCTTTATTTTACATCTACAGAATCGTGAGAGAATCGTGATCTTTATTTTAAGCAAAAAAATTGCGATTCTCATTTTAGCCAGAATCATGCAGCTCTACTACTCGGCTCGTACACTGTTTTTAGCGTACTATATAGTATGGACGTATGTGATTTTGGACGCTGCATCATTTCTGTTGAACACATGAACACAATAGCAAATCAGCGTGTTTAGGAATGCACTTAACACCACTTAAATGTTAGCGGAAATGGACATTTGTATAATTTCAGTACGGCTATTTTACAACCATTTTCTATTTTATGTCAATAATATAAAATGTTATATTTTTGACATAAACAGTTTGTTATATAGCAGATAAATATTTTTCAAAAAGATTTAAAAGGGACTGAAATGAACAAGCAGTCGTACACACAATATCCATGTTTCCACACTTGATATGATTAATGATTGAATAAATATTCAGTGTAATTCTTTGGGGTAACAAAACACGGGAGGTTTATTAATTATTTTCATGATTGACAGTAATTTATTCATCAGTGCTGTTTAATCAGTCATTCATTTCCTCTCATTTATATATCTAAATGTTGTATATTCAATTATTTATGATTACATTCACTGCCTTTGCTTTGTTCATGTTGAGAAAAAAAGGATGTTGCCCTTGGAGCGGTTACTAAAAGCAGATTGGTGTCGATTGCATGAATGAATGAAATAAGATTTGGTTATGGTGAAGTTGAAACCAACAGTCGTCATAGAGAGCGATTATCCTCTGATTAATATCAGCTGAGCGTTCTTCATATATGCAATTTTGTCTGATATGCAGAAATGAGTGAATGCAATGCGTTGTTTGTCCGAAATGCCCAGTGTTGTTTTGGTGGTCACATGTCTAACAGGAATCTCTCCTTTGTCTCATTTCTCATCAACAGACACGCGTCATGGAGGGAGCCCGTCAATCCGTACTACGTGAACTCTGGCTACGCGCTGGCGCCCGCCACCAGTGCCAACGACAGCGAGCAGCAGAGCATGTCCAGCGATGCAGACACGCTTTCCCTGACCGACAGCAGTGTGTACGTACACATCCACAAACACACACACACACATTAGGATGCACGATATTGGAAAAATCTTTATTTTTTTTGCAATGAATATTGTGATATCGGGATTTCACTAGAACTTATTAATTTATATTGGTTTGGACGATTCTGTAGGGGGGTAAATTATGCTTAGATTTGTAATAAACAAACTCTAAGCATAGATGAATACAACAGAGCAAAGATAAAGGTGAAATACACGGTATCAGACTGTTCAAGTACAGGAATCGATTAATTGGGGGTAAATAACACTTTATATTAGGGCTGCACAATATATCGGTTCAGCATCGATATTGTAATGTGTGTGTCCGCAATAGTCACATCGCAGGATATGCAATGTTGGGGGATTATAGTTGATCAACATAACTATAAAATTGCAAATACATGAATCTTTATAATTTGCATGTGTTTCAAAGCAGATTTTAATTAGGATAATAAAATGTACAACATTTATATAGAAATGAATGAATATTTTTACTGAATTATTAATACAATCAAGACCATAGTGTTGTTTTACATTTTCATTATTCATTATTCTGTACCTGAATACTGTTTTACTCTACCTGAACCATAAAGCACTGTTTATTGGGCTCTTTTCTTTGCTCTACTGTAATTATTCTTGCTTGCAAGTTGTTTATTAAATTTATACACGATTCACACCCTTACAAAATCACCCTAATCAATCAAAATTAAATTTCTTTTCTCTAAATAGAGCTATTCAAGCCATCTGGTGAAAATGTATTCATACTGCAAATATATTTCTGAAATACAAAATGTCACAATGTCTGATTTGTCCTATATATATATATATATATATATATATATATATATATATATATATATATATATATATATATATATATATACTTTATAGTATACATCTTATAAATAATCAAAATAATTTATTTTTTACCTCTGAATTGTATGATTTGCTGTACCCAAATGCTTTTAATTTTCTTGAAATCATCACACTGTCACAGGCCTTAAAAACTTAAGGATTATCTTAAGCTCTATTTGGATGGGTCTAGTTTTCCAAACCACATTTGAGTTACAATTATTTTCAGCCGACATTTACCATCATGTGTATGGATTCAGACGGGACTTTTCGTGTTTGTTATGGACATAGGAGTATCTGTTTTACATGTTGTCGTTGCACAAGGCCATATGTTCAGTATGCATGGATTGTGCATTGTCACTGTCATTCTGATCAATAGTGAAATGGTGGCAAAACAGAAAGTGACGTGATGTGGAGTCTGGAGGAAACATGTACTCAAACTTGAAAGTGATATTACAGTAGCCATACTTAGGGGGTTTTAACCTTTGTTTTATAGGACAGTATAGAGAGAAGACGGGAATGAATAGGAAGAAGAGAGAGTGGGGAAGGATTAGCAAAAGGCCTTGAGTCAGGTTTCAAACTCCGGTCGCTGTGAGCACCTCAGTGCTAACGTGTCAACTCACGAACCACTAGGCTATTTGCGCAAACTTTGATTTTCATTTTTTTATTTTATTGCAGTGTAACAAACACATCTACATTCATTATCAGTGTGCTCTGAATATTGGCACACTAGAGATTGAGGCTGGGTGATTGATCAAAGTAATCGAATCGAAATTCAGAGCATATAATGTTCCAAATTTTTCCAGGCTGATTTTTTTTCCAATTATTTTCTATACAATGTGTGAAGTGAAATGTGTATATATATATCATACTTCTGCCAAGGGTATGTGTACAGTCTGGCACAGCCTGCGCATACCTGCACACCTCTTAAAAAATGTTCTTACATGTCACAGTGACGCGTAGTGTAAGCTTTGTGATTGGTCGGTTTGGTAGTGATGACTACACTGGACGGTGCAGAGAGCTGCATTTTAGGGTATGTTTAAAATTCAGTTGTTCAACATTAACAAATAATCATAGTTTTAATATAGTTGTAGATGGCTGTAACTCTCACTTGTAATATGTGAGCATATTTACTATACAAAACTTAACAGTAAATTATAAGGGCAAAAACATAAAATAAATAAATAAATAAATTATCCGTTCATTAATCGTAATCGAGTTAAAATGATCCATTAATCGAGAATTTGATTTTAGGCCAAATCGCTCAGCCGTACTAGAGATTGTATGCAAGTTAAACCAAACCATATGCAAGTACTAGAGATTGTATGCAAGTTGACGTTGATTAAAACAAAGACTATAAAATAGACAAGACTTTTCACACGTTTAGCTTTGAATGGGGAAACAGGTAACGGTCAACAGGGCGAATGAAGATCTACCTTCTAATATAGAAGCCAATCAGCGATCGATATAGACTGACAAATCTCTGGGGCAGGGGCTTGGACCAGCTGTGGCTTTGTGCAGATTATTTTGTGACTCAAACATTTAGTAATGAAACTAAAGAGACAGTTGCAGTTTAATGATTCCTAATATTTAATGTAATCGTAAGCTTGGCAAGCAGTTTTGGAGAATTTGATGTTTCCCCATTTAGACAGAATGCCCAAGCATACTGCTCGAGAGGTGTTTCAAAGATGGCTGCCAAGTGAAATTACTTTCCTTAAAGGGGCTTTGCTAAAATACCCAAGAAAATGCGAAAGAACAATTCGCCAATCACAGATATTTGCATTCGGACAAGATTAGATTTCTCATAAGGCCATTCAGTTTGCTGAAAAACAATAGGTAATTTGCTCTGGAGTTTTACAGAGGTCGTGTGAGAAAAAGACAGACATGACAGATTATATCTGATGGAATTAAATTCACAAATGTCTGTGAAATTGTAAATTGTCTGTGTAATTTGCTGAGTCAAACTAGTCCTGTCTGAATATGGCTTTACACTCTGTTATGGTCACAAATCTCACAATTATCTGAACAGTCACTCATGGTAAAGTATAATGCCGACTCAACATTGCTGATCTAGTGACTATTGCTGGATGCGTACATTGCGATATCAGTGGCGAAATTATATATTGTGTAGCCCAAATACACACTGATCCATCCTCACCACCACAAGCTGCCGGAACATTCCATCCGAGAGCTTAGAGCGATTCAATTTCACCACATCGTCTCGAGTCAATTTGGCCGGATTTCTCTCCTCCTCAAAAAAAAAAAAAAAAACTTGCCAATTCTGCAGAAGCCTAGATATTTCTGCGATCGAACGCAAGACAAAGCTGGATATTACTTGTCATTGGCATGTCTTAAGCCCAGGCTGGCAGCCTTTAGCGGAGGCTGGTCTCAGAGCAGTGTCTCATGCACGCAGAATTAGTGGCATTTCCCCCCAGCTCTGCTCTGGGAACAGAAACAAATCTGCTCTCCTCTGAGGAGGACCATCTGCTCATTATCCACACCAATGAAAGCTTCTAAATGTCATTACTTATGCTAATTATAGAGCTTCAAATTGGGAGGTATGAGGCACTGCAGGCTGTAATTTGAAGGCATTGACTTGTTTCCCTTCAAATTAACTTTCCCTGAAAACAAAGGAAATGGCCTTCACGTTCACTGTACACAAGCAGGTTACAGAAGGGAACAGGAAATGAAAAATTGAAAACAAACAAGCCCTGAAAATAAGCGTGTTGGCTTTAAGCGTAATCAAAATTTGTCCACTCTTTTCACGGCTACAAAAATATGTCAATAATTGTAAACGGCTGATGTGAGAGGATGTGGTCGGCTATTTTTCCCTCCATTTAAGTGGAGGTGATCCTATATTTTAAGCTTTTAAAATGTATTTTAAACCCACTAATACAGCCAGCTGTCATTCCTTTTGAAAATGCACTGAAGTGAAAGTTTATAAAATCCATTTGCTGTCATAAAATGTCTATTTTTATTTTGGTATTGGAGGGATTAGTTGTGTACTTTCCATCTTTTCATAGGCGATTCAGATTGAAAAAAAAAAAAAAGTAATTCATTTGATTTGATGAGAAAGAAAACTTTGAGCCTCTCTTTTGCATTTGTCTTGCACGTCTCCTCTCTTGCCTCTGTTTTGAATGCTTTTAGATTTGTAATCAGTACAATGCAGTTTGTTAGCAAGTCTGGATAAGAGACCATATAGCCACTTGGTATTAATATGCAATAAAATGCATCTCGGGACCAATTGTGTTCAGGATTCGATTAGGTCCTTCATTTCTCCCTATTATAATACGCATTTAGAGAAGAAATCATAAGTCATAAGCATCTCTACTGGTCATTAAAGAAACTGCTCACAAGTCACTTTCAAAGCAAGCAGCCTTATTTTGGTCAACCTGATAAAGCCACAAGAGCCACTTAAACCCATTATGAATTCACCATGTTGCGAGAACATTTACCCCTACACTGGAAAAAAGAAAAAAAGTTGAGTCAACTCAAAATTGTAAGGCAACTTGCAGAGCTTTTTGAGTTTAATTAAATCGAGTCAAGTGCAGTTTTGGGGTTAAAAGTTGACACTGCTCAGTTGCCTTACAATTTTGAGTTACGGCAACTTTTTTTTACAGCGTACTTGAAATTCTCAAAGTCATATACTCCAATAGAATTAATGGTATAATCCATGACAAATTCTTACATTTTTCTATCCATTTGCATAAAAAAGGCTGTAAAATGTAAAGCTATTAAATATTGTAAATGGTAAAAAAAAATAAATAAATTTCATGACACCTATAAATGCTTAATTTTTAAACAGAAATGTCTTTTTACTTAAACGTTTATTAGTTTAACACAGCAGAAACATTTAATTTCTTACAGGACGAGCACTGGGAAATAGGGGTAGGCTGCTTGCATGCTATATTGTAAAGAAAAATGATTAATTTGATTGGTATGAATTTTGACTCTCATAGTTGGAATGAAGGTTTTATGACCACTCTAATTTTAAAGCTTTACATTCTAACACATACAATGCCCCATATGAACAAGTCATCATGTAACTGTGTGGGCATTAGGACCTTGAGGAGGCTGTTTGCGCTACAGCAGTGACTTGCAATCCACTTGTTAAGTGTGACGTCACGCGAAACGGCTTCCGGGTTCAAGCACTATATCAAACTGTATGGTGAGACTAGGGTTGTAACAATATACCGGTATGACGGTTTACCACGATTTGAACGTGCACGATTATCATACCATGAACAATTGCATATCAACGGTTTTAACCCTTAAAGACCGAGACAGCCGCCCGCGGCTAAAAATAAGTATTGCTCTTAAATGTTTAATAACTTTTGATCCGCTGATCCGATTCATACAATTCAAAGATTGGCATAAAGAAGAGAATCTCAGCTTTCCAGTGCTGTATCACATAACATTCGCGGACTTTCAGAGGCTCCGGAATCAGTGCGGTTACGTCATCAACATTTGACAACGCTGATTTGACAAAGAAACGCTCGTCACTGTGTCTCCGGACAAATCAGACATAATACATTGATGCATTGTCCCTCCTCCATGCCCAGATTGGTTCAAACTCGCTATATCACAACCAATAAGCATAGGTTTCGCTTTTGTTTGTGGACCAAGCTTTTTGAACAACACGGAATGAGAGATAGGCATACATTTATGCGCGGCTAAATAAAACGCCAAAAAAAAAAGTTTTGCATGAAATAATTCTCATACTAAGTACTTTTGCATGCACAGCAGCACAGAAACATGACAAAACAGTGACACAGCAAAGACGAACTGCTGCTCTTGCTGTTTTCAAAAGACGCAAATGAAGATGCAGCTGTTTGTCTGCATTGCAAACAACCATTTCCAAATCCATATCCATAGACAACCATATCCATGCTGGCACATAAAACCTAAGGATGTTCCATATTGAATCTAGTTTCGTTATGTAACTATTTATAGTATAGTAAATATTTATATCTATTTTTTACTGAGGATTTGCACCATGTTTATTTGGACTTTATTTGGACTTTGACACATTATTTATTATTTTCTTATTTTTATTTGTTCATTGTAAGTGGTGTTGTTTATAGTAACTAAAAAAATATTATTTGGAAAAAGTCAAATTTGCTTCACTGTTCTATTATTTTGTAACATTTGTAACATACCGTATACCGCGAAACCGTCAAACCGTGGTATTGTTTTAGACGATTATCATACCGTGAAAAATTCATACCGTTACAACCCTAGGTGAGACTCAATGAATTGTAATAATGTTTACAGATCGATGTATTACTTTCGAAAATCACAATTGCAATATATAAATCCATGCCTAATATCAGATGCCAGAAATTGATTTTGTTTTTAATAAATTGTTAAAATTTTGGTATTTGTGATGCAGCAAGTCCAGAGACTGTTGTGTGCGCTATGATTTTATATAAAATTCGCTTCAATTTGTGATGTGACTAAAATAATCATAAACGAATATTTTCTTAATTCAACTGAGTAGCAGTTTGGACCCGGAAACAGTATTTTATTCATCACCGATACGTCACGACTTAAGAAGCTGGTAAATAACTTATTGACAGTGGTTTACATGGAGTTATGTGACCAAATATGTCTATAGGTGGAAGTGGTCAAAGCTAGGCAAGTTCCGAATGTTTCAGAATGTTTTCAGTGTCCGTTTGTGATCAGATTAACAAAAACTATCGTATTAAACAAAATGTGCAAATTACTATAATAATAAATTTAATTTTATTAAGACCTAATAAACAAATGAACTGTTTTTTTTGTATAAATATTAAATGAGAGACTCACTTTACCAAACAAGTGTTTCAATTGGGTTTGCATTGTAAACCTTAAATAAAACTAAACAAATATTGTTATTGTTATTTTTTCGTGTTTTCAGTTACAATACACCAAAAATGTTTCCACAGATTTTGTACAAAGATTTGTGCAGAAATAGCAAAAAATGTCAGATTCTGATTCTGCACATGACCTACTTGAACCTGTTATGAATTTACCATGTTGTGAAATCATTTTCCCCCACACAAAATGTACTTCAATAGAAATGACCGGGTTTCATCCATGAAAATTTGCCAAACAATGGTAAATGTAACTGCACAAGCTTTAATTTGGTAGAAACCTAAATGTCCTCTTTCCTTCCCAGGAAATAAGTACTTTTTAGAATATTTTGAGAGGATTTCAGCTGGAGACGAGTTTTCGCTCGAGAGGCAGCAACAGGGAGTGTGCTGAGTTCAGAGATGGCATGAGTGATCCGTGTTGCACAGAAAAAACACATTAAAGGCACATCAGGGCAAAAACATGTGTCTGAAGTGGGCGAGATTAGAGGCCATTATCAGCTGTTTGCCAGGCAGCGATGCAGGGGGGTCCTCAGCAGGACCCGGGGGATTAAAGACTCCCTGTGCATGTGTCGGTGAAGGACCCCAAACATGCTCTGCTCTGAAGCTGCCCCAGGGATTCAAGTAGACCGGGGGGGTAAGGGGCAGGACGCTTTCGTATTTTCGGCCCCTCAACAAAAACATAAACGCCTGCAATCACTTTGGCTTTGCAGTTTGAGGGCTGTTGTTGTCTATAAAGCTACGTCACCATGTTGAACTGACATTTTTTTGTTAGTCACATATGCCAATGAGTTTGCATTTAGCGAGCTCAGTTAAAACTCCTGATGTTCAGTGCACGTTTTTCATTGAATGTTAACAAACTTAGGAACTTTGATTAAGTGAATGTTAAGTAAGTAACCTTTTTATGCAAATTAGATTAACAAAATACTATGGTTAATGAGGATGGTTTGTTTAAAAATAAAAATAGTCACACAGATTTCCAATTACGTAAAGCCTTGTGGTGCATACCAGTGCATTTAGAGCTTTAATTTATGACCTGCATTTTTTTAAGACCTTTTTTTGTCATCTTTCACTCATTAAAGCCAGGTGAATTTGCAAAATCCCTGACATTACACTCACTGGCCACTTTATTAGGTACACCTGTGCAATTGCTTGTTAGCGCAAATTTCTAATCAGCCAATCACATGGCAGCAACTCAATGCATTTAGGCATGTAGACATGGTCAAGACAATCTGCTGCAGTTTAAACCGTGCATCAGAATGGGGAAGAAAGGAGATTTAAGTGACTTTGAACGTGGCATGGTTGTTGGTGCCACTCCTTTAAGCTAAGAATAGGAAACTGAGGCTACAATTCACACAGGCTCACCAAAATTGGACATTAGAAAATTTTTAAAAAGTTGCCTGGTCTGATGAGTCTCAATTTCTGCTTTGACACTCGGGTCGTAGGGTCAGAATTGCATGGATCTATCCTGCCTTTTATCAACAGTTCAGGCTGGGGATGGTCATGGTGTAATGTTGTTGGGGATTGTACCTTGGCAAACTTTGGGTCCATTAGTACCAATTGGGCATTGTGTCAACGCCACAGCCTACCTGAGTATCGCTGCTGACCATGTTCATTCCTTTATGACCACAGTGTAGCCATCTTCTGATGGCTACTTTCAGCAGGATAACACACCATGTCACAAAGCGTGAATCATCTCAGACTAGTTTCTTGAACATGACAATGAGTTCACTGCACTCAAACGGCCTCCACAATTACTAGATCTCAATCCAATAGAGCACCTTCGGGATGTGGTGGATCGGGAGATTCACATCATGCATGTGCAGCCGACAAATCCGCAGCAACTGCGTGATACTATCATGTCAATATGGACCAAAATCTCTGAGGAATATTTCTAGTACCTTGTTGAATCTATTCCACAAAGGATTAACCCTTAAGAGACCTAGAGGTATTTTGTGGGAACCTAATGGGCCTATATTATTATTATTATTTTAAAAGCAGTTTTATTTTTATTTTAGCAGTCAGCCTCAAGTGTCATATATTATTTTAAACAGGAGAACCTGAAGCTTCAATCTGAATCATTTAAAGGTCCTGTCTAAAATATTTTTTGGTCCAAAAACATATGAACAGACAGAAAATATTCCAAAATTTTAAGAAAAACAGCATTTTCTAGTTATTACAAACAAAACCTCATGAAGATGTTTTTTTTCTTTAGAAATACATGCTATTATGTTTTATACTTCCAAAATAAATTTTGTCTACATCCACCCTTCCCTGAGCAAGTTATAGCAGTTTTTTCCAATGTTATTCTAGACTTTTTCCTGTGAAACACTAGTACATTCTATTTACTGACAACGAAGATGCCCAAGATGTTTGCATTTTTGGTTTTTTCTAACTTATTTTAGCAGACAGCATCAACAGGAGAAGCTAAAGTTTCAATCTTTATCCTTAAAAATTCCAATTTTACATTTTCATGACAAAAAAAGATAAATTTTACAGAATTTTGAGAAAAACTACAAAAAATATGTAGCATTTTCCACAGCTAACCTGAACAAAATCTCTTGAAGTTTGCTTTTGTTTCTTAAGATAGTTATGCTAGATGTTTTATACATCCAGCATGCATTTTGTATACATCCACCATTCCCTAAGCAAGTTATAGCAATTTATTTCAATGTATTCTAAGACGTTTTTTAGTGGGGGAAAAAAAAAAAACTAGTGCATTTGTTTACTGACAATGTATATGCCCAAAAGTTCTGGAAATAAACTAAACAGAAAGATTGTTACAAAATAACAGAACACTGAAGCATGTTTGACTTTTTCCAAATAATATATTTTCAGTTGCCATAAACAAATAAACAATGAACAACTTCGACAATGAACAAATAAAAAATAAGAAATAATGTTTCAAAGTCCAAATAAACATGGTGCACATCCTCAGTAAAAAAATTTTTTATAAATATTTTTTAATTTTATACTAAACTAGATTCAATATAGACCATCCTTGGGTTTTATGTGCCAACATGAATATGGTGTTGACCCTGCTGCTTCTCAACTTTTGGGTTGTAGAGAAACAGCCGCACAACCTTTTGCGTCCTTTGAAAACAACAAGACCAGCACTTCGTCTTTGCTGTGTAACTGTTTTGTCATGTTTTTGTGCTGTTGTGCATGCAAAAGTACTTAGTATGAGGATTATTATATGCAAAACTTTTTTTTTTTTTCGTTTTATTTAGCCGCGCGTTGTACAGCCTATTTCTCATTCCGGGCTGTCCAAATTGCTGATTGGTGGTCCACAAAGCGAAACCTATGCTTATTGGTTGAGAGAGCGCGAGTTTGAACCAATCTGGGCATGGAGGAGGGACAATGCATCAATGCATCATGTTTGGTTTGTTCGTAGACACAAGCCACGAGCGCTCCTTTGTCAAATCAGCGTTGCCAAAATGTGATGACGTAACCACACTGATTCCGGAGCCTCTGAAGGTCCGTGAATGTTATATGTTACAGCGATTTGAAAGCTCACTCTTCTTTATGCCAATCTTTGAATTGTACAGATCGGATCAGCGGATCAAAAGTTATTAAACATTTAAGAACATTACTTATTTTTAGCCGCGGGCGGCTGTTTCAGTCTTTAAGGGTTAAGGCAGTTCTGAAGGCAAAAGGGGGCCCAACCTGGTACTAGTAAGGTGTACCTAATAAAGTGGCCGCTAAGTGTAGATTTACAAATTCCCAAAGATGCTAAAGCTATTTTGCAATGAAATATTCATTCTTCATCATGTGTGTGAACAATTATAATTGGACATTTACTTAATATGATATTTTGGTATTGACAAGCATTGAGGTCTTGTGCAATATTTGCTTGACAAGTCGATATAAGGATTATGACAGGCCTAGTCATGAAGGGTTAAATGCACACAATAATTGTCTTAGTGTGCATGAGTCTTAAGTGTGATTGAACAATGACAGTGTTTTTATGAAAAAGAGATGTTTATCAGAATGTCTGCGCTGCTTTTCATAGTGACGAAAGCATCTAAAAGTGAACAAAAAATGCCTTAAAACCCTCATCCGTATGTCATGTGCTAAAACTGCAAGATTGGTGGTAAAGAGATTGCAATCTCGTTTAAACACCCACACAGTCATATTGCTAAATGACAGCATTTGTATATGTCTGTTAAACTTTTGACAAGTATGATCACAGCGGTACATTCAGATCTGCATTCACGAGTTGTCATGTCTAGTTATGAAACCGCTTCAGTCTTTTCAGCCACAGAGTGTCATTTTTTTCTGGTACAAACTTTCCAATTATGACCAAAATGCTTCAATATCAGTTTATAGTTTGGCGACAATGCATGTAACAGCACATTTTCACATTTTCTACGTTATATTTGATCCAGCATTTTAACTGTTTATGACTAACCTACTACAGGGTGTCCATAGGGTCTTAAAGTCTTAAAATGTCTTAAATCTTTATTTAGGATTTGTAAGGAAATTATTTTCCTTACAGTAACATTTGTTAAAAGGTTTTCCATGTATTTACTGCTGAGTAAGCTGATCTGTTGGTGCATACGTTTAGTTTATTATAGTTTTTAAAACCGGTAAAACATTAGCATAGGTAACTTATAGGTCTGTTAATCTGGAAGTAGTATGTCTTAAAGCTTGCATACTCCTGTTACACACTCAAAAATATGTATTTTTTTCTTCACACAGAAGTACTTTTAGGACGTAGTATGAGTTGGCGAATTGGGTTGCTGCGTACTTGTAAGGCCTTAAAATGGTCTTCAATTAAAGAAAGTCTTACAATCGAACTTTCATTGGTGCATGGCCTTATCGTTCTCACAGTTTTTTCCATTACAAATATCAAAATAACTTTGATTCAATTACTAAAATATAAAAAAATGTATTGTTAAATTTTTATTCTTTTATTATCAAATTTATTAAATAATTAAAAAAAATCTTTTCCAACTGGCCATTCGAAAATCTCCTTACCATTTAGCCCTGTATTAGTATAAAATTTCATTCATAATAGTCTTAATGTCTTAAGGCCCGTTCACACGGGACACTTTTTGCTTGCGTTTTCCGTCAACGTTTAATGCCTTGTGACTAAATAAAGGGCACCAATGTCATCGTGCACATCAACGCGCAAAACACCAGGCGTAAAAGTGGCTTTTTTTTTTTTTTTTAAGAAACACCTCATGTTTTTTTGTATCCACCAATCAGATTGGCACTTCTGTTCATATGCATGGAGCTGCTAAAGTTACAGTAAACAGCACTTGGAGGCACTCAATGCTTGTTCGAATCGCCAGTAACTTTAACATCAAGCGTGTCAACTTTCTATCTTCTTCTGTGTTACTAGTGAGTGTCAGAAGCTTCAAGTTGTGTAGCGCCATCTAACGTCAAGGAAGGATTTTGTATACTCTTCTGCTTGACACCAGTAAAAATGTGTCTGAATCCGGAAAAACGTCATGAAAAACGCTGACGATAAATGCATACGAAAAGCGTCCCAGTATGTTTGAGCCTTTAAATTTAACTTGCTGAAACCTGCTAAAACCCTGTACTATAACAGTATTTAGCATCTTAATATATGATGAATTAATACAATAATGGCACTGCTATTGTGCAAAAGATTTCCTTTTGTGTATTAAAGACACTGATGCTGTTTTTTAGATGAGCAGTGTCTGTTTTATGAACCTCGTGTTGAAGATATTCTCTTCATACATTGTGTATTTAAATGTCAACAAAGACTCCAAATTAAAACCTCATTATGCTTTTCTTCACAGAGACGGAGTCCCACCTTACAGATATCGTAAACCACATCGACGTGAGATACACGAAAGTGCCAAAGTTAATGGGCGAGTGCCACTACCTCATATTCCTGTAAGTATGCTTTGGATTTCCACAACACATTGTTGACTTTACAACACTTTTTTTTTTCCCTCTCTCTATGTGTGTGTGTTTGCTCTCTACCTTTCTTTCCATCACTTCTCTCTCTCTGTTTCTCCTTCTCTCGCTCACCCCCACTCCTTCTTTTTATTTTATTCTCTGTGCCTTGTCTCCGTCCATCATCTTCTGGTCTTTCCCTGTCATTCTTGCTCTCTCTTTTCTTCCCCCTGCCTTGTCTCTCCCATCGCCCCTAAAATGAATGTGCATTCTTAAGATGCACAGCGGTGGCTGGAGAGCTTTGATCATGTGCCGGCGAATAGCTGATGGAGAGTGAGAGAGCGCGAGCGAGTGTGCTGTCTAAAGCGTTCCTGATGCTCTCGTCAGCTCTGCCTGCTCTGCCCCAGCAGATGTGAAGCCTCCCCCTCTGATGGCTCGGCTTTCCCACTGCACCGGCTCCAGCATAATTGGAGCCTCTGAGATGGAGCCCAATTTAACAGAGCAAACATACACTTCCCCTCGCCGGGGCCTTTCACTCATCCTATAGAGACTGAAGGCTGTGGAGGCAGCGCAGACACTTCAGCTCGTATGCACATGCGTGACGTACTCAAAGATTCTTTAGCAAATTTTTTCAGGATGAAACCTGAATATCGAATGGCAAGTTGCAGATGTACAAACTTATTTTTAAAGGACAGTTCAGCTGATAATGTGCGTTCTGTCATTGTAATTCTTATGTTGTTCTAGACATGCATTACTAAGACATGTGGCCCATTTCCACTTTTATGAACTCTTACAGAAACTTACAGCCTCTGAAATGTTAACAAGTACAAATAAAAACATACCCATAACTTGCATTTCGGCCTTATTTAGGTCCATAAATGATGCGAGACATATACAGTCAGTACAAACTCATCTCATCTTTATTCTTCACCAGCACATTAAACAATGTTAATATTGTGTTAGGAATTCTGTCATTCTGAGTTCATAATACTCCAAAAGAGGATAATAATAGTCAAATATGGCAGTTTGTTCTTCTTTTAGGTTGCTGAAAGAATCATTTGCTGGTTTGTTTTTTCAAGCTTCTCCTTTGTTTTTGTTTTTTTGAGCTTCACTCTCGCGTTTGTGAGTTTCTGAAAGCATCAGATGCCAGAAGCACTTCAATAATCACACCCAAGTTAATAATATGAGCTTAAGACGTTCGTTATTTCAAAAAATAGATGTGCACACGAGTGATCGCCAGATCTCTGGAGAAAGTGAAGCCACTCGCGCTTTAGATGCCCTTGTAAACAACAACAGAAGAACAGGTTTATCTTCTTGGCTATACATAAAAACGACACCAAGGTTTGTTTAAGCTCGGGTCGACCATGGTCATTATTATATGTATACAGTATTACGATGTAATGTCTCGTTGTGTATTTAAAATGCCGCTTTCTTTGTTTTCATTCTTTTGGCTTGTACACACGCTAGTGACGTTTCTCTGTAAACCAATAGTGTTCAGCTGCGCGTCTCGCACCACCTTTGGTACCCTTTCGTTGTGGTACGTACCCTTTGGAAAGGTTACCCAAAAATTGGTACGGTACGGTTCTCTTTTAGGTAACTTTGGACAGTGGAAACAGGCATAAAAATGTACCGACCCATACCGTTCTGTATTGTACCATCAGTTTATTGTGTTATGATTTCTGTGAGTGTTAAAAAAGTCTTCTGGTATGTTCAAACTAGACGTGGATGAAGCATCAAGTTAATGCAAGGATGCATTTAGACATCCTGTGATGCTATTCTCGTAGTTAAAATGACGCAAATTAAAAGTTTTGGGTGTTTGATGCGCTTAACACCCAAATAACTAAAGTAGGAACATCTCTGAACCTTAGTGAACATTTGTGCTGCATTAACCAATCACGTACTTGTTTCAGTATGGGCATGAATGTGCTGTTGCTCCTGTTGTTGGTGTGGAGGGGAAATCCTCCTGCTGACACGTTTACCCTGCCATGATGCGAATCCGCGTCTATTGTAAAGTGAATTTCACACGCAAATAAATAAAGTGAGTAAACTCAATGTTCATGTGTCTAATGTCTGGTGTGAATGCCCCATTATGCAGTATTTCAGTTTGCATACTATACATCCTAAGTTGTATTCGAAAAATAATACATATGTTTAAAGCGCATTGTTGAAAAAAGTGTTTCTATACCGTTTCTAGTAGAAATTCGAAGTGTAGAAGCATCTGTACTCTAACCTCCAATATTGCCCACAATGCACTGCATGTTGGACGTGAATTTGATTAGATCTACAAGCACGGTTAAAAAACAAACTGCAAACATGGTGGATGTGCGAGACCAACCGTCAAGTAAAGAGGCTTAGGTAAATATGTTTGGACGACTGTAAATTTCTAACCTGAAAAATATTTAAATCACATTTTCTGTGTTCTATTTAATCAGAAACAACAATGTAAACGTTTATAAAGACGTGTTTGGACATTAACTTCTGAATGTGTAATTATGCAAAGCCCTGTCGAGATTTCTCTGCATGAAAGACATGTGAATGGCAGATTAACCTGCTGCTCCAATATGGTAGGTAATTAAATATGAAAGATATATGGATGACATGTTGAGATGATTGACAAGGGATGTAACTAAGCAACTAAATAGTCTGTTAATGATTAAGTAGTATATCTCAAAGCTTGCATACACTTCTGTTACACACTCAAAAGTATGTACTCTTTACAAAAAAGTACTTTTAGGACGTTGTATGAATTGCCGATTTGGGGCGCTGCATAAGTATATGGTCCTAAATGGGTCTTCAATCACAGCAGAAATATATTTAAAACACCTCTCGTGTGAGGGGTTAAGACTGAAAATACTCCTATTGGATATGGGAAACCACTGCTAAATGGTCACTAACTCTTACATCACCAGATGTCACCTGCGGTAGTCATTTCTGAAGGCACAGAGTATTAATGTTTAACAGATTACTCACTCTGCAATGTTTTTTTTTAGCACTGTGTTTGGACAAACACTGTTCGTTTTCAGCTCAAAAGTGTATGAGCCTCTGGGTTTCCTCCGGCATCCCTGTTGCGAATGGTGGATCATGTTGCAAGAAGCATGAAACTGTAAATACACAGTGCTTATATTCATGTATGTAACCACAAAAAAACATTAACGTTATACCAGAAGTGCTGCAAAAAGCTGATTCCTAACCCCAGACTTATCTGCCACACTGCCCTTTTTTGTCAAGTCATCATGTAATGTTATCAGAATTTAAAATATGTTGTGAAATATTTTGCAGCTATTATTTTTCAAACGTTTCTTTAAAGACCATGACCGAAGCACATCAACGCTGTTAAAATGTAATAAATCAGATTCTTGTGTAGTAAAGTTCCTTATTTATGCATTTTTTACGTTTGGGTTGGTTTCCTTGCTTTTGCTGTCATGTTGCTGCTGTCGCTGGGGTATTCAGGGAAATTTCTAATATCCCTTTGTTTGTAATGTGATCCTGAAAAATTTTGGTTTTAGGGGCTTAAAAAAAAAAGAGGAAATATTTTGTCTATCCAGTCTTTTGCTCAAAGAGGAATGAGAGTTCACCTCCTTATTAAAGAGCTGTGCGGGATTATCCTAAAATTCAAAGTTAATTTCAGGAAATCAGTGGCATTTTGATACTTCGCTTGCGTTACTGCAGCCACATAACATTACACATACTGTAACAAATCTGAAATGGTAAAACAAACTAATCTAAAAATGTTGTGGTAAACCTTAAAATTAAACCCCAATGGCCATTTTTGATGACTGATTGATGTTTTGGATGCTGTGTGTAAAAGTGATTGAGACGATGTGTGGTCAAACAATTTTTTTTTAAGATACAAACATTTTTACCTTGATTGATGATTGTGTGTATTATTTCTATAGAATATTTCAATTTATGACTATTTTAAGTAGCTGCTACTCCTGTCTTTATTGCCAATTGATCTTTAAGCAATGATTCCAGTATGCATTTCTTATTATGCATTGGAAACATTTGTGACATTATTTTTGTGGAAATATTGATAGATTTATGTTTGGTAACCATTCAAATTGGAATTTTTTTTTCATTTTAATTTGCCTTCCTTATTAATGTAAACAGAAAAAAACACTCTTAAACCTGGTTTAACTCTTGCGTCGAGTGATCGGCGTGACCCACGGCGCATGTCTTGCGCATTGTTGTGCATTTGTACTTTTGCGCACCGTTTGTGTTGCTTTGCAAAAACACTTCCGAAACGCTAGCTGGCAGTAGATTTTTATGTTCATCTGTGTCGAGTATCATCGCAGGTGTTTTGGATTTTTTGAACGCTACTTTATTGTCGAAGTAGCTCAATAATGTAGAAGTAGCTTAACTTGATCATAATATGAACGCAAAACAAAACTTTCCGTTTGGAGCTCCTTCATGGGACTCGACACTTCTAAACGCTCGCTCCAACCGGCTTGCATGGCTCTTGGTCCCGCCCCTTGTCAGCGATACCAAGCCGACCAATCATGGAGCTTGTGCTACTCGACATGTAAATACGTTTTTTGAGAGGTGCGCGACGGCCAAACAAGCTGCGCCCGAGCGTGTGCTTGACGCAGAAGTGTAAATCAGCCTTTCTCAACTAAAAAAAGGGTAATATTTAATAAAATCATATAAATGTGATTTTCGGACTGAATTTTGGCCTGCTTTCTATCAAAACTAATATGCGATGCTCTTCACTGAAAGCGCATATAAACTTCTGGCTTTGTCATGCATTCCCCGTGAACTGGAAGCCTTTTGAAAATGTTGTTTTCTATACACAAAGCTTTCATAAATGCCAAGCAGACTCTTTATTTTTCAGTACATCATTGTACTAATGCAAGCATTGCCTTGGTCTTTTTTTGGAGCTTGAGAACTATTCCGATTTATTTTATGGAAAAGATGTTGCGTAACATTTTTATTTATTTTTTCATTCAGTGAAAGAACGGGCATAACATTGGGTTCGGAACAACATGAAATAAATAAATGATGATTTCTATTTCTTAGATTTACTGACCTTTAATTCTTCCTAATACAGCTTGTCCAAGTTTTCTTTGCTTCTACATTACGCTCACTTTATGTTTATAGCTCTGAAACCTTTAACACTCTCTCGCTTGGCTTTTTTCTTCCTCCCTTTGGTTGCGTTCTGTCTCTGTTAAGTTTAAAAGGCTCTCTCATATTCTGTAAGCGTGGTCTGCGGCAGGGAGGCAGTGTTAGTAACCAAAACGCCTTGTCAAGACTTGACAGATTCTGCAGTTCCACTGGGCATGTAACCGTGTGGGCTGCGGAGGAGACTGATGAATCTTAAGCAAACAGAAGGCCAGAACAAAGAGAACCGAAACAGACTTTAGATCAGATTTGGCCCTGTAATCAAAATTTTAACGGCTCCTGTAAGGTTTTGTTGGACCTTGTCCAGGCACTTCATGCAACTCTATTTCTTCATGTGTCTCTGTCCTCCTCCCCCGTCTCTTTCTCTCCATTTCTGCTTCCAGACTCAAGGAATAATACATTTCCTGGACTTCTGCTATTTGGAGTCTTGTTTGTTTGAGAGCAGAAAATGCTACAAAAAGATCTGTGTGTGCTTTTCCCCTTTACCCAAAGTATCTGCTCAGATGAAGCACGTTTGTGTTGGAAGATTTGGATTCGTGTCGCAAGTGCAAAATGTGTAGATGAATGATTTTTTTTTTTAAGTGTTTAATCCTTTTACAAATCACTTGGATATCCCCTGAGAACTCCTCATGATGTTGTGTATAACAGGAGGCATCAAGAGTTTATCATATTAAGCGAACAAGATCATTGTGCTTTCGCAGCCATCACACCAGAGGGCGACAGTCAGTGATTTGTAGTATGGTTAATTTGTAGTATGCAGATGTTTTCACGCTGCAAGACTATCTGGCGTAGCGTTCTCTCAGTGCTGTTTATACTGCAGGATGGATCGTGACTGTTTGGCTTTACAATAGGAGATACAATGACAATGTTGTCTCCGTCCACAAGCTACAACTCACAACCAAACACACGTGAAAAGTGACATGGAAACAGCGCAAGGTCACATAGTATATCATTTGTTATTAACTACATGAGGAAGAAGCCTTTAGTGGGATAGAAATGTACTTGTTTTGCTCACTTGGCTTTTGAAGGGAATTAGCAAGTTCTCATTAACTTTTTTCTTTTTTGACCTGGTTGCGGTATTGCACAGAATGATTGTGCAAAATTTCCACTAATTTTTCCTTCGCTTCTTGGGTCCAATTAGACTGAAAATGAGCGCTTTTAACTTTTTCCTCCAACCTCCCGCTGGCCTGCAGATACCCATAGTAGTGGATGCGGCTCTCTCATTGGCTGTAGGTAATCGGCAATGCTATTTTCGATCTGAACACATTTCACACGGCATGATTTTGAATCACCGACAGCTCCAGATATTTAACACAACAAGTATCTCACGGGTGTCTGCGACTCATTGGTGATTCTCTCAGATCGCGTCTTTGATAGTTTACACTGTGTGATTGTTGCGAGTCAAAATCAGGGCAAAAATCATGAAGTCTAAACTTGGCATTAGCTCATCCCAAAATGAAAAATGTTATTAATTACTCACCCTCATGTTGTTCGAAGCCCTGAGATCATCATTCATCTTTGGAATGCAAATCAAGATCATTTAGGTGAAATATGAGAATTTCCTCATCCTCTAATGACAGCTAGACTTGTTCATAAAAATAGAACGACAACAACAACAAAAATAAGCACACAAGGCAAACCATATGTTAAATACTGTACTAATTGATCAAAGAGAAAGTAGGAGGAAAAATTTCCAAGAAATGCAGTTCATTTTATCGTTCTTTTCAATTTATGGCAACAATGCATCAAGAGTTTCAACAAAAATATGAAGCATCACATCTGTTTTCAAAATGGCTAAAAATAAGAAATGTTTATCAAGCAGCATATTAAAATGTTTTTTTTTAAGGATTATCAGGGTGTCCGCAAGGTGCTATTTTGCTAAGCTATTTTGCAAGGTATTCATTTTAGATAATTTTTGTTTATGCAATGTATGGTTGAATGCTAAAGTCTGCCTGAAGTAATTCTGCGAATATAAGGATGCTGTGTAGTTTATGAAATCAATGAAATCCTGGTAGATTTGACGTCATGCTGCATTGTTTACTACCAAGGCAACACCGTTATTTCTTCAGTTCTATAGGCACCAATCTGCTGAATTAGCTAGATTTAATCATTTGTATTCAGTATATAAATACACTAACTCTACCCAAAAAAAAAATAAAAATACTAATACTACTAATACTTCCCTTCTTAGACTTTACAGACCTGAAACTTGCCTATAGCACTTATTCATTGTTGCTCTTAGTTGTGTAAATTGCTTCCTTGTCCTCATTTGTAAGTCGCTTTGGATAAAAGCGTCTGCTAAATGACTAAATGTAAATGTAATAATTTGGATTAATTTCTCACATTAATATTTAGTAAATATACAGTCAGTTAAAATCTCACTAGTGTTTCTGGTTGAGAAGTGGTTATAAATGTATAGAAAAGGTCTTAACAAAGTCTTAAAAGGTTTTGAATTTCACTCTCTGATTCCTGATTTTATCATGCTGCAGTTTAGAATAATGAGTGTTGGAATTCAGCTGTCTTCACATGAACACATATTCGGATAGAAATGTTTATTTAACTTGCAGTGATAACACACAGTATTAGTTTTAATTCCTTTTTAAACAAATACAGTTTTTAATGGATATTTAATGCTCGTCTAATTGTATTTTATTTCATTATATTTTTATAAAAATTGTAGTCTTTTTGTTGTTTTACTAATGTAATTTCAGCCCAGAATTCATATAATTTCTTTTGATTAATTTATTCTATTTACTTGCGTTTTGTTTTGACACCAGATGTAGTCTCTAAATCTTATCCAAATACTTTTGTGGCTGTCAGTGTCTGTTACAAACTAAACAATAGACAGTCAACCAACAATTGCTCACCCAGTCCCTCTCTTCGTTTGTGGCAACAATGCAGAATGAATCAAAAGCACAGAGGCAGATGTAGTTTGATTTCCTCACTCGGCACTGTGATCAAACCGGTTTGATTTTTCACATCAAAGGCCTAATATTCCATGACAACCACATTTAAATATTTAAGTGAATCTCCAAATCCCTATTATCATTCATTTGCGTGTACAGAATAAGCTAGTTCCTCACGAAATTGCTGTATGTTGATTGACATGATATATTTGGCAGCTGTAAACACGGATTTCAGCAGTCTATCCTGTTTGCTGGAGATGTACCATGTTTTGTCCTTGAGGTGATGCTTTTAAACTGAAACCGATGTGTATACAGAATCCTCGAGTTCATTCTCTATCACACATTGTCCAAAAATGTGTCCTCCATTTGTCTGTCCAGCCCGTTTTAATGTTCCTCTGTTATTTTTGTCTGTCCACATACCTGTATAATCAACAGCTGGAGGTGTTTTCTCCACAGCATCGCATTAAATGTGAATGGTGACCTTGAGTTCTTTCATTGTCTTCCCATCAGCGCACAAACCGGATACCAAAGGATATTCACGTTGAGCCAGAGAAGTTTGCAGCGGAGCTGATCAGCAGGCTGGAGGGGGTGTTGAGGGAACGAGAGGCGCAGGAGAAGCTGGAGGAGCGTCTCAAGAGGGTTCGACTGGTGAGTACAGCTCCATCAGCACACTGCTAACGCATTTTGAGGTATAATTAGACTGGATGAATTTCCTGGTGTAATTAATTCATATTCTCTGTCACAATTTGTTGTCACTAGTTTATTTTTAGATAAGCATCATTTATTGCAATTTATGCTATACCCCATGACGTATTTCTTGCATGTAGCTGATGTTGGTGTGAGCAGTTATACTTCTCTGTAGGGATTTTTTGTTTTTTACTGATATCGATAACAGCTAACTCTTAAGATTTGGAGGCCAATAACCGATATATTAGCTAATAAATATTTCAAAATGTCATATTTTTATACAGCAAACAACTAATTTTATTTTAAAAACTTTGTAAGATTTTGAATTGAGCTTATGAGCTGAATTACCTACTCAAAGGAATCATTTCAAAATTGCAAGGTGATTATATAGACCTTATATTCACAATTTCACATAAATCAGCATGCCAAAAATAAATTATTTTATTTTCTTTGTGTAGCAAATTAACATGCAATTTGACAGCGATTTAAAGCTAAATGCACAATGACACTTTCAGACATATCTACAATGAAAAGGAATATGGTTACTTACAGAGTTATTAATGACACAAACAATACCACACAAAGAAAGAATGGACTTTGAAGCAATAAACAATCTGAGCTTTATTATAGTGCACTGGACAAGTCTGAACAAGTTCCACCCACACATGCGCGAGGCAGGCAGTTCTGTACAATTCCGTTATCTATCAGCTAAAAACAACAACAGTGGACTGCAGGACGATATATTTGCACATACAGCAACACCATTGACTGTAAAAGCTGGTCTATAGTTAATGACACTGTACCCCCCCCCCTCCCCCATGTTATTTAAAGAGCATGATTCGGATGTTAGGACTGGGCGTTTTTTTAAATCAAAATATTGATTAATCGAACATTTTAACTCTGTTACTATTAATGAACAATCATCATATTAATTTATTAAAGCTTTTTGCCCTCATAGTTAACTGACAAGTTTTATATGACGTCTAAAGGCATCACTGGTGCTGCGTTCAATTATCGTCAACATAGTGCAAAGTAAGGTTTAAGAATGAGTTCATCGTCCTACTTGACCAGAGATTAGATGTGGCTGCAAAGTGGCTACAGAAGTAGAAATCGGCCACAGCCTTCAACAGAGCAGGTTAACGTGACATGTAGGGAAAGTGATTTTAAAAATCCTGGAAAAATTTGGTGTCGATTTTACTTTTTGAATGTCGATTTTACTTTTTGATTATTCGCCCAGCTCTAAGTGATATGCACCAATAGGCAGGTCTACAACGCACATGCTCATTGCTTATTACACACACAGGGATGTGCAGCAGCACACACACATTTTAAAATATGAGGCATTAAATTGCAAAAAAAAAAATAAAAATTGTCTAAATAAAAATAAAAGCGATACCTTCTCCTGCTTTTATCTGACGGGTCTTTGGTGGAATCTGGCATTCTGTAGATGGTAGGCTTGTGTGTTTTAACCTTACGTCCAACTGATTAGTTTCCTTCTAGTGAAGCATTTAATTTTTCAGCTTACAAAGTCAGACATGAACAACAAGGAATTTGAGATGAAGGGAATTTGAGATGAGACTCTGATTCGTTTAATGTATGTCATGCCCAAAGCACACCCATAACCAATAAAAAAAATCAGGAAAACCCTTGTAGACATGTGCCGAGTGCGGCGATTGTTTTTCCTGTTCTTAAAATAGCAAACGTGGATTCAGACATGGCCTAACACCCCATTCACAGGAGACGCCAGCATTAACGCTTCCCATTAACTTTAAATGGGTGAAGTCAGCTTTGCCAAACTGAATTGTGAGTCCATCAGCGCTGCTACAGAAGTTTTCAAGCACCATCGGAATCGTCAGCCAATCAGATCACTTTATGCAAATACTCTAGCTGAGACATAGCCGATTCCGAACTTATTTCATTAGCTGACGCTGCTATGACGATCAGGTCAGTCCCTACTTCACACACGTCCTCTTAAGCGTTGACGCTGCAGCACTGAATTGGGTGCGAGTGCACATGCGACATGCGCTTTAGACCATGAGCTTAAATCAATAAAATTAAGACATTTATCTTCAATACAGAACTGCATAGTTGTTCGCAAATACATTGGATTGGTTCTAATAACTGAAATGTACCCAAAAGTCCATGGAGCACTAGGAAAAATACAAATATTGGATCAGGCTTTTGTATCTGGGGTTCTCAATATTAAATGACTCTAGCCGAATCTGGGCACAAAAAAAATCGATCAGGACATCCCTGGTAGATACAAATATATATTTAATTCCTGTTTTGTCAAACACAGAGTCCTGTGCTTCACTTCACAAGCAAGACAGTCGGATGTCTTCTAAAGACTTCCCGTCTTGTCAAGGGGACTCTGCTCATTTCTTTCGTCTTTCTGTGCAGTGTCAGGTGAATCACCTGCCGAGATTGAGCTACTTGCTAGTCTGCCTCAGTGTAATGACTTTGTTTGAAGTCAGTCGGGGCGTGAAGAAATGCCTGCACACACCGCAAATGGGAATCTTTTTCCCCACTCAAAGCCAGGTGTTAAGTCTCAAGGCAGATTATTTATGTAGTTTGGCCTTGTGTAAGAGGAACTTCCGTCACACAACAGTGGCTTGGAGTTATTAAGAGCCGAAGGAGGGCTGTCATTTGCCTCTTAATTGATATTCTCACCGGTGCTTCGGTTTTCAGCAAACTTGTTTTAAGTTTTCTTCACCTATCGGTTGAGTGGCTTTTATATACTGCTCTCCTTGCTCCACTGAGCAGGACCCACGCTGACAGTTAAACATGTTTTTACCGGCAACTAAGCCTTGACAAGTCAGAATAAACTCTGATATGGCTTTTCTAGAGTTTTATTCAGGTGTTTTTGGACAGGTGAGTTTTAGAGGTCGAATCTGCGCAATGAAAATTGGCTGGTTTGCGCATTGCGGTTGGATTTGTGTTGTCTCTCGTCTCATCTGCTTTTTTTTTTTTGGCATGATCTGTCAGAGATCATCCAGAGCTCTGACCCGCACAGCTGTTCAGTAAAAATAAAATTATGCATGAGCCAAATCCTCTGAATTCCTTATCTCCTTGGACTTCACTACCTGGAGAGAGAATCAAAGCATTGCACACAAATTGCCTGCCGTGCCTTCAGTTGTACCGACTTTCTCCATTATGAAAATGAGAAGACAACCCAGTGAAAAAAAAGACATGTTTGATGGAGAATGACATTTCATGGAAATAGATGCAAATGCAAAGTTCCTGTGTTGTTAAAGATTAAAATACACCACCACTCAAAAAGTTTCAGGTTGGTAAGATTTAAAAACATGTTTTTGAAAGAAGTCTCTTAAGCTCACCATGGCTGTTTGATATGAAATATTCTGAAATATTTATAAGACAACTGCTTCCTGTATTGAAGCACTTACGATTGTTGAAAAAATGTGACTAAATACTGATATTTTTAGACACATAGAAATAATAAACTTAATTACTTATTATGTATTGTGTGTACTTAATATATTTTATTTTTACTTTTTTTTTTTTTTTTTGAATCTTGGCCTTTTGCAAAATACATATAAATGAACTGTCTAATCAAACGGAGCAATTATATGGCATGTCAATTGGCTAAATATGACCCATTTCCACTGAGTGGTACAGTTCTGTATGCTTTTATGTTCGTTTCCAATGTCAAAATACTATACCACTTTTGGCTACCCTTACCTTATCATTTTTTATCACATTCTCTAGATTTTTTTTTATAGTAGTGCACAGTCCTGTGTTATGTTGTCAGTGTTGTTTGATGCAGCACCTTGGTCCTGGAGGAACTTGTTTCGTTTCACTTTGTGTACTGCACTGTATATTGTTAACAATAACAGACTTGACTTGAAAAGGGTACCAAAAGATGGAGCGAGACGCGCAACTCAATGCTATTGGTTTATAGAGAAATGTTACTAGCGTGTGTAAACCAGGAAAATTAAAACAAAGGAAGCATAATTTTTAAATAGCCAAGAAATTAAATTGTAATAATATATACAATTAATAACAAGCCATGGTCAACCCGAGCTCAAACACACCTTGTTGTTGTCTAGATGAACAGCAGCAAAGCTAAGAGGAAGAGCAGAATCCTGTTGGTGTTTACGAGGCAGTCTAAAAGTGCGAGTGGTTTCAATGGAGAGCTCGTTGCGCGTCTATATTTGAATGAACTAACTTGAGCTCATAATAATAATAATAATGCGCGTGAAAGAAGTGAGCGAAGCACAAACATAGCGGTAAATGATTGTTTCAGCATCCTGAAAGATGAACAAACTGCCATGTTTAACTATTATCATCACCTCTTGGACTATTATGAACTCAGAATGATGAAATTTCTTTAACACAATGTTAATGTTAGATGTGCCGGTGAATATACGTTACAGTTGGCTAATTTGCATTTGATCTGCAGCCATAATCAAATCCTGTTCATAGAAAGGTAAGTAATTGGCACCGCGTCACCCAGAAATTGAATAATGAAATGTAAAATAATAACACAGTATAGTAGTCTGTAATGAAGAATCATTTTACTGAATTATTAATACAATGAAGAGCACAGTGGCGCAGTGGGAAGCACAATCGCCTCACAGCAAGAAGGTCGCTTATTTAAGCCCCTGCTGGGTGAGTTGGCATTTCTTTGTGGAGTTTGCATGCTCTCTCCATGTTTGTGTGGGTTTCCTCCGGGTGCTCCGGTTTCCCCCACAAGTCCAAAACATGTGGTATCCGTAGTGTATGTGTGAATGAGTGTGTATGGATGTTTCCCAGTGATAGATTGTAGCTGGAAGGGCATCCTTCTGCGTAAAACATAGGCTGGATAAGTTGGTGGTTCATTCCGCTGTGGTGACTCCAGATTATTAAAAGGTCTATGCCGAAAAGAAAATGAAATAATTCATGAATAATACAGTGAAGTTACAAATATTATATGTTTTTGTTCTTGAATGCTTTAAACTATCTTGAAACATCTTTAAAACACATGGAAACGATAAGGTTTCACTCTATTATGGTTATCCTTTGCAGTGACTCTCAAGTATTCTCAATTATTGTACTGATCAACTGTATCTCAGTTCAACATTTCATATCCTGCGATGTGACTATTGCGGACCCACACATTGCGATATCGATGCTGAAACAATACAGTGTGCATCTCTAGTTTAGTGTAGTTTGCTGGTTATATCGAGGTCGGAAAGTGACAGAACTAATCATTAAAATATATGAAATCCCTTGATCCGGTTGCAAATCAGATGTTATTTATTTTCTCATTTTTCTAATTATAATGACCATTAAAAGCATATTTTGAGCATGAAGCGAAGTCTTGCATTGCTCATTTTTAGGGCATTGTGTGTTTTGAATGTAACCATAACAAAGCCCTTTCTTTCAGCAGTAGCATAATCTTAAGACTCCTGTGAAAGGATGACATCTGCTGGTTTAACATTGTTACTACACACAGTGATTCTGCATCCCATTGTTTTCTGTAGTCCACTTGGTTCATTACTTTCTCCACAGTCATTATAATTAATATTTGGTTAAAATTTCAAAATAAAGCATTTGTTAAAATCTACCCTCTCACTGTTGTCTTGTAGGAAGAGGAAGGTGATGATGCAGACATCTCCACCGGTCCCTCTCTGGCCAATCACAGGATTCCTCCAGCGGTCCACGTTCAGCATTATGGTGGTCGCTACTCTGAAATGAGCTACAACGGGCTGCAGCTAAGGGACGCGCACGAGGAAAACCCCGAAAGCATCCTGGATGAGCATGTACAGCGGGTCATGAAAACTCCTGGCTGTCAATCTCCAGGCACCGGACGCCATTCTCCGAAGTCCCGCTCGCCAGATGGGCTGCCGGCGGGTAAGATTCCTGGGCTGATGATGCCGCTGTCTGGTGGCCAAGGCAAGCACCAGGCTCGGCAGGGCCCAAAGGGTGAGGCGGCACACCTGCATCATCACAAACACATCCACCACACACACTATGCTGCGGCGGGAAAGCCCAAAGAGCAGGCGGAGGCAGAGGCTGCAAGAATGCATGGAGGATTCGCCTGGAACACGGAGCAACACCACTATGGACCCAAGTCACGCAACTATGCAGATGGAATGAGCGTCGGTCCCAACACCATGGACCCCATGGGTTACAGGTACATGTCTCAATCACTTATGTCAGCTATAAAGACAAATAATGATCCCAAATCCACTAATATGCTGATCTGGTGCACAGGATGATTAGAAAGTTTGATAAATGTCTTCGCTGCCACCTTTGATGCAGCTTTTGAAAGATTTGAAAGAGGCCTATCCGCTTGTTAAGTGTGACGTCACGCGAAGCGGCTTCCGGTTCCAATCACTCTATTCAACTGAATAGGGAGACTCATGAAATGGTAATAATAAACGTTTACAAAGCGATTTAAGGCTTTCGAAAATCACGATCGCAATATATATGTCCATGCCTAATATCCGATGGCCAAAAGAGATAATTTTTTTTATAAATTGTTAAATTTTTGGTATTTGTTATGCAGCAAGCCCAAAGATTGTTGTGTACACTATGATTTTATATAAAATTAACTTTATTGTGTGATAGGAATAAAACGTGATCATAAACGAATGATTTCTCCACTCAAATGAATGGCGGCTTGGACCCGGAAACGGTATTACATACGTCACAAACACGTCACCACTTAACAAGCGGATATTAAAAAAATGTCATCACAAAAAGTCAACTCAATATTTTTATGCTGCTTAAACTTATTTAAGTAAGTCAATTACAAATGCAAAGTCTAACTTGCTGTTTTTAGATGAATCAAATAAACTTTTTTAGTCTTCTCAACTTACATCAGCGGGGTGTCTGTCGGGTCTTAAAAAGTTAACAAAAATTGATAAACCTATTATGAGAAAATTAAGACCCTTTAAAGGTATTAAAAAGTCTTAATCACGGTTTTACGAGGTCTTGAATTTTGTTCTAGTGTTGTCCAAAGGGTTTGACTCATAAAAAGCATAAATATATTTATTTTATTCCTAATATTAACACACGCGGGATGGTGTTGTGTCTCCACATATAGCAAAACAGACAGCAAAATGTAAGTTTGCATACTCCTGTTTGGAAAAAGATGAGTTTAAACAGTGGCTGAAGCCTGTTGCTTAAAACAACCACGTAATTTATTCTTTCAAGCTTCGTTTCTTCTGATCTTATCAGAGTTCTGTTGCATGGTTGTGCTCCATTGATTTATTTCACTACAACTGTTTATTAACAACTGTTTATTAGTGGCGTACTCGCACTATGTACAGTTGCCTTGCACCAGGCCAAAGCATGCTTGTCCCTTCCCGACTCCCCCGACGGCCCGCACTCATATTGCATTCGAGCCTGAGCACGCTTGCGTCATCGATGATGCGCTGTACAGTAAGCGCTCTCGCTCAGCACAGTAAAGATTTCTTTTGTCAAATCGGTTTAGTTGTTTGAAAGGCAGTGACACGCAGAAAAATATTTCGCCGAACAGATCAGCCACTTTTGACGATCATAAAGGATCATAAAGTCCTCGTGCTGCAGGAATTAGGAGTTTTGCTGAAGGTGCAGCTGTCGTGCAGTGAGGGGTTTGCGTCTTTAGTAATCTACGACAGTAAGAATGATTAATAAATCCATATGTAACAGTCCCTTAAAAGTCACTTCTCTTCTTCAGTTTCGGGCTCATGTGCGCTTTGCACTTACACTCAAGCCCAAGTGAATCGTGCTCTGGCACACCTCTTCCAACCGGCCCAGGGCCGGCAAACTGAACCATGTCTGAGCCCAATTCAGAGCTCTTACCCTTCTCAAACGGGCACGATTCGGATAGCATAGTGTGAGTACGCCTAAGTTAAAGATTTGATACTGATTAGAACTTGAAGTGGTGATGCGGTCTTAAAATATTCTTAGAAAGTCTTAAAAAGGTATTGAAATTACCTTTAGGATTCCTGCATATACCCTGATCAATTAAACTGACTAAAAACAGTTAGTCAGCAAGAATTTTGGATTTTTTTTTAATTAAACAGCTTACAATAATATATTAAAACTTTGAAGTATATATAAATATATAAATAGAATTAAATCCAAAGCACTTCACATTAAACTTACCTAATCAATCTGCTATCATTAAAAACTAAACAAAATAAAAGAATAACAGTTGCAGTACTAACAACAGTAGAATAAACTGTATTTGTGCTTTGCTACAAACCAGGCTTCGAATTTTAGCAAGTTATTTTCCTTTACTGTCTAAAAACGACATCTCCTGACCTGATGGGGCACACAGTACATTTTGCTGAAAATATCACATTTTAATCATAATTGTGAGTCTGACATTTCATCTTTAAAAGCTAGTTTTATACGTTTGCCTGGCTTCACAGCACAAGCCACTGCTGATAATGTCTGCTGTAATTGTTTAGCACTCTCTACAGTAGCACTTTTATTGTTCCATTTCCCCATTTCTTTTTCCGACAATCAAACAGTGACTCATTTCAACGCTAACATTTTGGGGACAATCCAACTAGTGCAACACTTCAAAGCACCTGTGTGAGCTGCTCATACATATTGTGCATGGATAGAAAGATTTGGTTGTGTGCATGCAGTAAGCACAGAGTGTCCACTGGATTTTAAAAATTCTAAATTTTAGCCCTTAAAAAGTCTTAAATTCACGGAAGAATTGATTTGTAGGTGTTTAGTCATTTTAAACAAGACTTTTTCAAGCCCAAACTCGGTCCTGGAAAGTTCAGCTCCAACCCTAATCAAACACACCTGATCAAGCTAATAAAGCTCTTACTAGGAACGCAGGTGTGTTGAAGCAAGTAGGAGCTTAACTCAGCAGGACACCGGCCGTCCAGGACTAAGTTTGGGTACCCTGATCTAAAGCTATCCAGTCGGGCCTTCATACATTTAATCCCCAACAATCCATCTCAATAAAACTTTTAACAAACGTTTTGTTTATTAAACTCTTATTTAGTAATATGGTATAATTATCTTACTTTTGTTTAGAAGTTCTCCATGTATATCCAGCTATATGGTGAAAACACTGACCTGGACACAGTGTTGTGCAAACATTTAGCTTATTATAGTTTGTAAACTAAAAAAAGAAGTGTTTCGTAAAAAAATGTATGTATGCAACTAAAAATTAACTTACTTAAAAAGCATGGCTAAGAAATAATTAATAAAATAAAAATTACAATTACATTACTTGCAGGTTAATGATATCAAATTGATCTGATTAATCTCTTCATATAACGCAGCATGTTTGCAATCCTTTACTTTATACGCTCAGATTTGAGTCAACAGTTCACTAAAATGAGGCAATAAATTCTGAGTTTTAATTGATTTCAGTGCATGCAGTTATATAGGTCAGTGTTTCTCAACCACGTTCCTGGAGGACCACCAGGTCTACCTATTTTCTATTTCCTTAACCAAACACACCTGATTCAGATCATCTGCTCATTAGCAGAGACTGGAAGACCTGTAATGGGTGTGACAGACAAAAGAAACTTTCATAATATGCAGTGTTGGTGGCAAGAACGGGATTGAGAAATACTGATAAAGGTGGCACTGAGTACATTTAGTACATTTTTACAGAGTACATTGAGTAGGGCCATTTATTTGAGCAGGTTGATTGATTTTTAATGTTGTCAAATCTCATTGTAGCAGTAAAGGCAGCACGCTATCCAAGCGACCGGTCAGAAAAGGAGAAGATGGTCGAAACTTTGAGATGCGAGAGCCCTTACCTGCTGACGACATGGAGAGGAACCAGAAGATACTACAGTGGATGATGGAGGGCGAGAAGGAAGCTGGGCGTTATAAGAGGAGCCCTTACGGGTGAGATACCTTATTAATCTAGAGCAGGAGTCTAACCAATCAAATGAAGTCATCATGTTAAAGCTCATTGTGGTCTTGCTTTTGCTTCAGGAGCATTTCTGGGCCCAAGAAAGCTCAGGGTCATGAGCCGGCCCGGCCCAGTTCGGTGGAGCGTCTGGGGGCCGTGCACCCATGGGTGACCGCTCAGCTCCGCAACAACGTGCAGCCCTCTCATCCCTTCATCCAGGACCCAACCATGCCCCCCAATCCAGCCCCAAACCCCCTCACCCAGCTGGAAGAGGCGCGCAGGCGGCTTGAGGAGGAGAGAAGGAAGTCTGGGACACTGCAGGCCAAGCAGAGGTGAGAGAACGCATGTTATTCATGTATGACATACGGTGGACTGGTTTAATACTGCATGACAGTGATTACTTGTGTGGTGCTCATTCTTTGATAATTTTTTTTTTCATTTAAATAATTTAACCTTTTTTATTCTTAATGCAGGTGATTTAATGATAATTCATATGTTTAGAAATACTGTTTTCATCAGTACACGCACACACATAATGTAAATTTCTGGTTTTACACTTATTTCATGCGGCCACCATTTAAAATGAAAATGAAAGCGAGGCTGCGGTGGGAAGAAACCCGGATATGTAGGCTCAGCACTTTAAACATCGCTACAATATGCAGTGTGTAATAAACCTCCAACTGTTGCTGTGATCAGTGTTGCCAGATTAGGCGGTTTTGAATTTGATTGTGCAGAAAAAAATGCATTGGCGGGTTGACAAAAGTTGGTGGTTTTGAAACGTAACTTTTATGTGCAACTTCTTAACATAACATAACCGTGTGCTCCTACTCCGTTCAGTTAGTAGTGACCAGTGCACAGTGCAAACCGTGTGGGCTCACACTAAAGAGAAAGTGAAAGAAAGTTCTGACTCCCCGGACAAATCTGACTTCCTTTCGCATGCACGCGCATTATGCAGCTAAACTCAGTTTATAACACTTTTTTCCACAATTGTCAGCAAGAACAAACATAGAAGCGTTGTCTGATTAACAAGCACCACCTAATTATGTTCAAAAGAATTAAAAACGCCAAATAGGAAGAATTTATACCCCTTTTCGAAGGTAAAACATACTCTAATAGGTAGTGTAATCTACACGTGCAGTGCTGTGAGAGGGGGCAGTGCTTCAATCTGATCGATTATGACAGTTAAAGTAACTAGGTTAATTTGGTTTAAATTAATTAAAATCTAATGAAATATTATTCTAATATTTTGGGCTTTTTTGTGCATTTTGGTGGGTTTTAGACAGCATTTGGACTGAAAAAAGTCAGCTTTATCTGGCAACACCGGCAAAACGCAGATATGATGTAAACCGCTTTAATATTGTTCAGATAAGTTTAATATTAAAAGCATATTAAGCTTCAAACAAAATCACAATCTCTTTAAGAGTAATACGCTTCAGTTCATGGCACCAGGTAAACACCATGGGGGCTTCCCTGCTTTAGCCTATGTAACCTGGTGAGCAATAAAACACTGCAGTCCTCTAGCACAGCATTGTGTAGTCTGTAATTGTGTTGTCCCGGTACAGAATTTTTAAAAACGTCCATGTCCCGCTAACATTTGAGTGCGTTCTTAAACACCACTGATTCGACAGTATTCACTAGTGCTCAACAGAAATGACTGATTGGTTCTGAAGGTTATCAATTGAACACTTTTCACCAGGTGCAAACACAGATACATGGACACTGGAGCGTTTTAAACCCGGGAAGATCAGTCGAGTCATCAGTGGATTGCTTGTCTGTGTTTGCAATCTGTAAACATCGGTGAAGTGCAGTGAACTGATGACCTTCCCGGCCAATCACTGTCATTTCTGTTGAGCATGAAATATTAGTGGGAATTTATTTATGTATTTTTATTCAGTATCAATTGGTGCTGAAACTCAGTATCATTACAAGTCTAATACAGTGAAAGAGTCAGCTCATTAACTTAAGCATAACAGATGACATCTAAAACGTGTGTTTGGTAAAGAAAACATTAGCAAACTAGTGCCATTTACCTTACTGTAGATGGAAATGAGGCCTGATATCCCTTTTTATTTTCACTGTCCATTCACAATGGACCTTCGGGTCACTCGGAAGATTGTGAAAAGATAAATTTGTGTCACTTTCTCTTCACTGATAAGATGTAAAGCCAGGTATACAACGTTCCTGCGTGACTCCAGGCGATGCTTCCGGGTTTCTTCCCACCGCAGCCTTGATTTCACTTTTAAAATGTCGGCTGTATGAAGCAGTCGATACAGTTAAAGTCTGAATTATTAGCCCTCCTGAATTATTAGCCTGCCTGTATACATTTTGTTTTCTTAATTTCTGTTTAACGGAGAGATATTTTTTTCAACACATTTCTTAACATAATAGTTTTAATAACTAATTTATAATAACTGATTTATTTTATCTTTATCATGATGACATTATATAATATTTCACTAGATCTTTCTTTTGAGACTAGTATTCAGCTTAAAGTGCCATTTAAAGGCTTTAAAATTTTAATTCAGAGATGTTCAAAGTTGGCCCTTAGTAGCCTTTGATTTGACCCAACATCCCATCTGAGAAGAGAGTGAGAATGATGTAGAGCAGGGGTGTCAAACTCAGTTCCAAAAGGGCCGAAGCCCTGCACAGTTTAGTTCCAACCCTGCTCCAACTCACTTACCTGTAGGTTTCAAACAAGCCTGAAGGACTCAATTAGTTTGATCAGGTGTGTTTAATTAGGGTTGGAACTAAACTGTGCAGGGCTGCGGCCCTTTTGGAACGGAGTTTGACACCTGTGATGTAGAGGGTTGGTGCTAATGCCAATTCCTTGCTCTGTTAAACATCATTTGGGAAATATTTGAAATGGAAAATAAATAAAATTCACATGAGGGCTAATAATTTCGACTTCAACTATATATTAAATACGATTTATTTTCATTGATTTAATTTAGATTGCATCCTGAATGTTATAAATATATTTAAGTGTGTATTTCAATCTGTATTTGAGGTGTTAACATATAAATATCATGAAGCATACAATACAATATTGTTTTACTTGCTTTTTCCAACACGACATCATTAAATTGAAACTTTTCTTGAAGTTTGATCACATTTTTAAACAAATCAAGCTCAGGATTACATTTCAATCACTCTCTAAATGCATTTTTTATTTCAATCCCAGATGTTGTCTTATTTGTCAGTGAACCCCTCTGTTACCCATAGTACAAGGCTCCCTCCTCTCCCCTATCCTCCCTCGACATGATCCCGCACACATTTTTTGGCTGGCTTAGTTGCATGAGTGTGTGTTGAGGCCATGTGTGCCTGAAAACCCAGCCGGTGTGTCTAACTCGGGGTTGTTCCTCAGGTATGTGATGGAGGTGATCCAGAGGGGTCGTACCGCTGTCAGACCCGCTCTGTTCCCTGCGCTCAGTGTGGTGCCCGCCGTCTCTGACACGGAGCTCTCCGACGCAGAGTATGTCCCCAATACTTTTCAATAGAGCGTAGCCTATCCCCTCACCATCCCATGCTGTCCATACATGCACCCCCGTGTGTTTGTCAGGCCTTTGGAGCATGTGACTTCTAGTGGTCGACTGATATTTGTCATTTTTTTCCTAACTGTCGGCTGACAAGTTTTTTTTGTATTTGGCTGCAGGACTCTGAAAAACAAATCACTTCTTTTTTAAATTAGTTTTAATATTTTTTTAAACGACTATGAAAATGAGATTTTAGACAGGACATCTAGTAAATATTGATTTGATTAGTTGTCTGCTCAGAATCGCAAGAGTTGTGATGAATATTGTTTTTGATACAATAACACTTTTAACATTATTATTATTATAGTAATAATACAATAACACTAATACTTTCTCATGTGCTGTCAGTATTTAGCAAGTACAAAAAAAAAAAAAAGTAATTTAAAGTGATTTTTCTGAAGGTTGCATTTCCAGCATACCCGTCAACCCTCCCGTTTTTCCCGGGATTCTCCCGCATTTTACAGTTCTATCCTGCTATCATCCCATAAAGGTTTTTTTTCTGTATTTCTCCCATATTTTCAGTGTTTCTCTGAAGGGTGGCAAATAAACATTAAAGAGTCGAGCCTCCCTATACTCAACCCATACCGCCAAACCACCAGGTGCCGCCCCTTGCTTTTAAATGCGATTGTTCTGTGCTTTCGCTTTGTTTAACCATGAAAATACTTTGAAATAAACATAAAGACGGCACTATTCCCTTTCTTTTCATTACAGGTGCTGTCTCCCCTTCATATGCAATCCTCAAAACAGTTATATAGCGGGGAGTCCCTTATTATGATGGGCATATCCCTTATTTTCACATCCCAATGTTGACGGGTATGATTTCCAGACTGCTTAAAAATGCAAGAACTGCATAATAGTTTGTCAGTTAGTTCGTTTATTTTAATATTGCAAATGTTTTGTTGCCATCTGAAGTATAAATCTGTCATTCATATATATGCAAATATATACTGTATGAGCAAAATCACGAGTAGCAGTGCAATATGGCTGTATATGGGCACTGGTGAAAGGCGTGCGTTGGCTCAGGCCGAGTGCCCTAGTGTCCCACCAGGGACGATATACAACCACATCGCACTGCTACAAGTGTGATATTGCTTTAATACAACAGTTTGATGGCATAATCGTGTATTTAAAAAAAACAAAAAAACAAATGCAGTCTTAAAACCTTATTTTGTACAAGGAACTACTTCTGTTTTTTCATTTTTAAAATCTGCAGCTGATGTCAGAACAGCAGAAACCATTGCTACTTCACCAACATCACTTTACAGCTAGTATGATTCTCTAGCGTAATGTCTAAAGTGATGACAAGTTGTAATCAAGATATCACAATAATTAACCCCGAAAAGCCAAAGCAAAGCAAACACTACCAGATAACCACAACATACAAAAGAGAAAAATTTACTTAGAAAGTCACTTACCTGCCTAATACAAATTTAATCAGCTGTAGTTTAAAATTACGCAGAGTTTTTCTGTCCAAAGGACATATTATGTGGTCTATGTTGCCCTCTTGTGGTGGAGCGTCAACCATGGCTCTGTTCAGTATGACAGGTTGATGGCCACCGGCACACCAAATGTCTAAAATTATAAATATTTAAAATAGACACTATCCTTATAAATAATCTGCAAAGCTGCAATCTAAACAACCACATTCCTGCCTTAAAAGGCCTAAAAAAAAAGTACATTATGTTGTCCAACAGCTGCAATGTTTGTCAAACTGTAGTGAGTTTATTGATCTGTTGTGGGCGGAGTAATACAGAAGGGTGAAGTGGCTGTATGAGTGCTGTTATTGCAGAACATATATATTTAATTAATATATATATATATATATATATATATATATATATATATATATATATATATATATATATATATTTATATATATTTATATATATATATATATATATATATGTATTCAGATATTTTTCCACATTAATTTAAAAATGTCTACATTAATAAATATTAAAAGTGATTTTTATACCAACCATCATTGAACCCGCTCTCTGAATCATTAGCATCTCCCATAACAAAATATCAATCCACCACTAGTGCCCTCATGTCGCTCACTAACCCCTCAGTGTGTAGCGCTATTCTCACTTCCTGTGCACAGCATTTAAGAGTACACTTTAGATAGACTGGTCTTAGCTCTTGCACATAGTTCTTGACAGATTGGTTGCAGTGAGGTGTATCGTTCTGGTGCATTAACGGCAGGAGGAGAGCTGGAGCTGCGGAGATGTGCCTGCTTCTAATGCAGATACGCAGTTTAGTGACATCAAAGCTTTGGTGTGGATGAGATGAAAGCGGTCCTGCAGTGCCAGTGTTTTTTTTTTCATCTTTTTTTTCTGAGGAACATTTGTCAGGCATCTGGAATCCGTTTTACTTGGCATCAGTAAACCAAGCCTCTGCCGCCCACCAGCACTCCTGCCCACTTCAAGCCCAGCAGAACACAAACAAGAGCCTTTTAAATACAGACATCCTTACGGGACATCTGTATTTCCGCTACAAAATCAAACGCGCCATTACGGCCTATTTTATTGCAGAACGAATGCTTTGGTGGCTTTTTCAAGTGCTTTTTGGTTTGTTTTGCAGGCATAAGAATATGAAGAAGCAGCCCTGTGAGAACATCACCGTGGCCTATTATTTCTGCGGTGAACCCATCCCATACAGGACGTCCGTCAAGGGGAGGATCGTCACGCTTGGACAGTTCAAGGAGCTGCTCACTAAGAAAGGGAGCTACAAGTAAATGCACTTTTTAAATGTTCTTTGCATGAGTGGGTTATTGAGTTCATTTACCTATTGATTTTGTCCAATATTCTCATTTAACATGTTACAAACGGCTTTTGTGAAACAGAAAAAAAGAATGAAATGATGGAGAATTAACTGCTTGGAAAATGTAAAATAGAGTAATGCTGCTGAAGATTTCCACTAAATATAAAGGTTTACTATGTGACAGTAAATGAGTAATAACTTCAAATAAAAATTTTATTAATTATAATATATAAATAGTAATTATATAAATATTATAATAAAATATTATTTATTAAATAACTAATAAAATGTATGCTATGAAGTCAGTTTTATTTTTCTTTCTTTTTTTTAATCCTTTTAATTTTGGATCTATTTTTTATGTTTAAAATATGATTACCAAAATGTAAGCATGTGTAGCGAAATTGAAACCCATGTAAACAATTGGAAAAATGCAAGGACAAGTTATTATTTTTAAATGATGATAATTTTGTATAACTTTCTGTTATATGGTAAATTCAGTTCAAATTTGATCATTGTCTTCATTTCAGAAATCATAGAGCCCTAAACATTGCCATTGAATGAATCGGTTATAAATATGAAAATATGTAAAAGATTTCAAGCAATCCATCAAGCAATATTGTCTCAAAGTTTGTAATGAGTAGTTTTTGTTTTTAAAAACCCTTTTAATATACTTTTGCTGTCTTTATTAAATCTAAATATTTTCTGTCACTTTTGCATGTAATTGCATAAAAAGTATCTCCTCTAATGCTTGGTGGAACTAACACAGGGTTTTTTGATGACAGAAGTGCAATTAGGGCATTGCCAACTTTTGTTTTTTTTCATTAATTTACACAGCAATACCAATTTGCAAGTTAAAAAAACAAAACAAACCTTTCAATAAGTTCTGAAATTAATATATATATATATATATATATATATATATATATATATATATATATATATATATATATATATATATAAAGGCTTGTGATCTTGCAATTATAAAAATGGGTGCGATGGGAACCGTTAATAGACAAACCATCAGGCTTACCACATTCTATTTATAAAATAGCTACAATTTGCATCAAAGTGGTTTAGTAATATTACTTCCCAAAACTTGAGCCTCCAAAAGCCGGCGTGCTTTTATTGCATTTTATCTTTTTGAGGAATTTATTAAGAAAAAAGACCTACGTTGACTTCTTTTTGATATTTGCTGCCAGGTCATTAGAAAATTATGGTTTTGTTTTCCATGACTCATTGGATGGAAACAGTGTTTTATGTGCACAAGTCTAATTTGCAGCTTTAGATGGAAAATTAGCTATTGTCTTAAGCAAAACTTACAGAAAAAAGGATTTTACAACCGTGTTTGTAATATTGATGATACTAGATTTTTCATAATTTCATTACTGAATGAACTCTCAATTTCCAGCATCAAATGGCCTCAAATACCGTGCATCCGGAAAGCATTCCCAGAGCTTCACTTTTTCCTCTTTATGTTACAGCCTTATTCCGAAATGGATTTTTATTTCATTTATTTGCTCAAAATTCTACACACAATCCCCCATAACGACAATTTGAAAAAAGAATTTTTTTTACATTTTTGCAAATTTATTAAAAATAAAAAACCTGAAAAACCACATATACGTCATTATTCACAGCCTTTGCCATGAAGCTCTAAATTGAGCTCTTGGTTTTGAGCTTTTGGTACATTCTGTTTCCAGTGATCATTCTTGAGATGTTTCAGCAGCTTAATTGGAGTTCACCTGTGGTAAATTCAGTTGATTGGACATGATTTGAAAAGGCATGCACCTGTCTATATAAGGACCCAGGGTTGACAGTGCATGTCAAAGCACAAACCAAGCATGAAGACAAAGGAATTGTCTCGAGGCACAAGGCTGGGGAAGGTTACAGAAACATTTTTGCTGCTTGGAAAGTTCCAATGAGCACAGTGGCCTCTATGATCTGTAAGTGGAAGATGTTTGAAACCACCAGGACTCTTCCTATCGCTGGCCGGCCATCTAACCTGAGTGATCGGGGGAGAAGGGCCTTAGTCCGGGAGGTGATCAATAACCCGATGGTCACTCTGTCTAAGCTCCAGCGTTCTTCTGTGGAGAGAAGAGAACTTTACAGAAGGACAACCATCCGTGCAGCAATCCATCAGGCCTGTATGGTAGAGTGGCTAGACGGAAGCCATTTCTCGCCTGGAATTTGCCAAAAGGCATCTGAAAGATTCTCCGACCATAAGAAACAAAATTCTCGCGTCTGATGAGACTAAAATTGAACTCTATGGAGTAAATGCTAGGCATTACGTTTGGAGAAAACCAGGCACTGCTCATCACCAGGTTAATACCATCCCTACAGTTAAGCATGGTGGTAGAGGCATCATGCTGTGGGGATGTTTTCAGCAGCAGAAACTGAAAGTGAGGGAAAGATGAATGCAGCAATGTACAGAGACATCCTGAATGAAAACCTGCTTCAGAATGTTCTTGACCTCAGACTGGGGCAAGCGTTCATCTTCCAGCAGGACAATGACCCAAATCTAACCGTCAAAATGTCAGTGGAGTGTCTTCACAACAACTCGGTAAATGTCCTTGAGTGGTCCAGCCAGAGCCCAGAGCTGAATCCTATTGAACATCTATGGAGAGATCTAAAATGGCTGTACACCATCACTTCCCATCCAACCTGATAGAACTTGAGAGGTACTGCAAAGAGGAATAGTCAAAAACTCCCAAAGACAGGTGTGCCAAGCCTGTGGCATCATATTCAAAAAGACTTAAAGCTGTAATTGCTGCCAAAGGTGCATCAACAAAGTATTGTATTATGAGGCATTGTGTGTAGAATCTTGAGGAAATAAATTAATTTAATCCATTTGGAATAAGGCTGTAACATAAAAAATGTGGAAAAAGTGAAGCGCTATGAATCCTTTCCAGATGCACTGTAATTGCTGTAGTATGTTTGTTTTTGACTGACCTTTTTCATTTTTATCTCTATTTCCCCAGGTATTATTTCAAGAAAGTAAGCTATGAGTTTGACTGCGGAGTGGTGTTCGAGGAGGTACGCGAAGATGACGCCATCCTGCCCATCTTCGAGGAGAAGATCATCGGAAAAGTGGAGAAGGTCGACTGAGGCCGGGACGGAGGCTAGAGGAGAGGAACTCGGGCTGTGGAGGATGACAGAATGGAGCTGCAGTGAGCAGGTGCTGAGTTTGGTACAGCGAACGTGGACGTGCTGGAGAGCCAGAGGTGCGGAAACGAGGAAGAAGGCTGTGGAAAGTACACTATTTACTCCGAGGCTTCAACCTCCGCTCAACAGAAGTGCTCGAGATCACTGCGTTGGGCACCGATAGCCCTCGGACTCACTCACTCACAGAGAGACGCAAGCTGGAGGCAGCGTCCTCTCACTTTTGCTATATTTCTAACTCTGAAAACTGTAGCAATGTAAAGTTAGCCTAGAAAAAAAAGTACTATGAATATGTTTACTAAAGCTGCATATTTTTGATATGACGTATTCAGAAGGAACATATCCTTTCTAATTTAACAACTCTTGTAATTTTATATGTACTGGTACCAGATGTGTACAGAACTGTCTGTTTAAAAGGAAAAAGAGAAAGTTTTATATCTATTTAAATATTTAAAAGTGAAAAAAAAGGACAAAAAAAACTAAAAGAGAAATCGGTTCACCCATATCAAAGCTGCGGCATCAACCTGACCCCCAAAACGGTGGTAAGTTTTCAAAAGCCTGTGGTTATGGAGGAGCAGGAATCATAACCCACGCTTTACCAAGTGCTTTTAACTCCCATCAAGTCCGCACGAGAGAGGGAGGAGTCAGTCAAACGCCGCACTTTCCACTGCATTATGCATTGATGTCAAAGGAGAAGCTATACGACGATGCCTTCACATTGTGTTTGAGTGATGTCACGACACGCGTAATGCATAATTATTCCTCCCCTTTGATGAGTGCGCTGACATTTATCTCCAGATTGTCGAGTGGAACAATGGTAGGTCTGTAGTTTTATCTCCAAGGTCTCTTTCCAGGTGCTTGCGTGCGTGAGATCTGCCTGTTTAGGAGCAGGAAATGTTTGAGCCTTGTGGAAGAGAGGGATCCATCATCTATCGAGTGCCATTGGACAATATAAGGATCATGTTTACACTTACCTTAATGTATTACAGAACAGGAAACAAATAAAGAATTGTAGCCTTTTAGCTTAACACGGCTAATTGTGGTGCCTGGCGAGAATGAATTGTTTTAAAACGTAGTTTTTAGCCTACCGTGATCTGCCTTGTTGAGATCACGAAACACCAAAGAGAACAATCTATCACAGGAGTCGACTAAAAACCCGTTTGCGTTGTTTCGGCAGCAAAAACCAAGCTCCTTTTTAGAGTTTTCAGGCTGTGTTGTAACGAAACACTGAGATAAATGCTAGGGAAGGCCTGGCGAGATTGAGCCAGATGTGGTGCTGTAACGTTAGAATGCTTTTATTTTTATTTTGTCGTCGTTGTTCTGGCATCCCATGTTAAAGCTAGTTTTTAAATTTGAAATTCTCAATGTTAAGTGGATTTTAAGTTGCCGTTATCAATGTTTGTCATGTTTTTTAGCCCCTCCCCCTTCTGTTTAAATTTAGTTCTTCATCAACTTGAACAATATGGGTACTTGATGCAAACTATGGAACATTTCTCATATGTGTGTTTTTGATTACGGTGTAATTGTCAACTGGGATGTAACTACTGTGAATAGCCTGAACGTGAGCTCCTCTCACTGAACGATGAATGACCTGTACATAGACGTCACAGAGTGCCTTTCTGACCATTCTCTCATCTCTGATCCACTGTCTGCTCTCCTCACTCCGTGTGTCCAGTACCAGGGACTCGCATTATGTTTTAAAGTGTCCTAATTTGTTTTGTTTTTGTTAGTTTCCTATGCGAAGAGCATCAACACACTTTAAGTCTTTCTATGTAAATATGTACATTTTTTTTTTTTTTAAATGTGTCTTCAACTACAACCAGCAACCCGATTTGGAGATTTAGTGCCCTGGTTCTGCTTAAGTGTGCCGAGTTGTACAGTTATCATTTTATGGTACTTTGGACAATAAAGACATGTAATGAAATACATCTGGAGTCATCCTGTTCTTTCCTCGAGTCATCTTGTTCCTTTCTCGAAATATAAATGACGTGTTTGAGTGTGTTTTAGTTTATTCATGTATGACTTTTTGACTTTCTCTCCAGCAATTTAAGTTTAGAAAGCCTTTAAAAAATAAAGACTAACAGATGATGGCGCTCTTGTTTCCTAGCAACTGTTTCATGATGGGTTTTGCCAAGATCTCATGCAGCCGACGGCTGAGGCTCCACATAAACACTGAATTATGAGAGATCATTTAAAATACATGATTGGGAAAGTCTTTGATCTGCAGTACAAGAGATTTAGTTTGGATTGAGAAAAGAAATCATTAATAGAGCTAGCAATAAATAAAGACTTCTGCCGTATTCTCTTGTTGGAAACTTATGCCTTGATACCCTTGTTGACTCTAATGTACGTCAGTGATTGCATTGCGTATGTGCTTAAAGCTGATGGAACCCTTGCACCATCTGATTTGAAGTCGGAAGTGGGAAAATCCAAGTTAATATTTCCCACATAACCTAATTTTGCGTTCCAGTCAGTCACACCACAAGATGGCACCATGAGTCAAATAATTAATTTCTTCTTTGATCAATTATAACTAAATCGTTATTTAAAGCAAATGGCTTGGGTGCCCAAACTCGATCCTGGAGAGCCAGAGTCCGGCTTAGTTTAGTTCCGACTTGCCTCAACACACCTGCCTGGAAGCTTCTAGTATACCTAGACAGAGCTTGATTAACTGGTTCAGGTGTGTTTATTACATACACTGAATAATGTTTTTATTATGTACAGTGAATAAAGTAATGGTGCAATTATAAAGTAGCTTAAGAAATGGTATGTATGTTAATGTTCAGTTCTTTTTCACTTTACAGGCAATGAAAATAAACATGAAAATAAATAATTTGCTATAAAAGCTCCTTTCAAATGTCTGCATCCTGTTGGCACTCGATCAGGTCGCTAGACTGGAAATGTGCAGCCACTCACTCTTGTCTTTTCTGTTACTGTAAAATTCTCATGTCGAAAATTAACAACCCACCTTTTCTGCACGACTTTGTCTTTTGGAAATGTGTGGAAACTCAAGAGTTAAATTTCTCTGAGGCTGTATGTTGCTAAACACGGCAGTTGTAGCTAGAAGTACTGTTCTCACGTCTTTGTAATGACACTTTAATATTTAAGTTTAGATATCATATTCATGTGGCTGACGTAAACATACAAGTGTGCTATAATGGCATGAAACATTAAGGCAACTCTCCAAAGCGTTAGTTATTTTGATCTATAGCGTTTCTGTAGTAGCACAGTACTTTACAATCGGCGGAAATCAGTCAGCGGCCTTACATTTTACTGGAAATGCGTCTGGTGCCACAGTGCATATAGCCCATTGTGGCTGAAGCTAAAATCTGCAGGACACCGACCCTCCAGGACCGAGTTTGGGCACCCCTGGTCTAGATTGATAGTGATTATATGCTCTTTGTTGAATGCAGCGGTGTTAAACTTCCTAGAGGGCCGCAAGCCTGCACATTTTAGTTCCAACAAACTTACCTGTAGGTTTCAAACAAGCCTAAGGACTCAATTAGTTTGATCAGGTGTGTTTGATTAGGGTTGGAACTAAACTGCAAAGCTGCGACCCTCCAGAAACTGAGTTTGACACCTGTGGCTTAAAGAAGGCTTTCCCAAAATCAGGTTTATTGCCATTTGTTGTACAGTGGCATCCAGTTATACTGTAGTTGTTAGCTTGAGACAGCTCTCTGTTTATTTTGCTACTGATCTAGGTGAAGATATTAGTATTCTTGAACATTTCTTATTGGATATTAATATAATATTGCACATTTATCTAATGCAAAATAATTAGTCATAACTCTAGAAATTCTCATTTGTCGGCATCATTTTGGAAATGACCTCACATTTCTCTGTGATCAGGCAGGAACGACGTAGAGAAGGTAAGAAAATCATTCATCATAATCATTGAGTTTTCTGGAGGCAATAAATCATTGATCACTTGAAATGCACTTCGAAGATGGTTTATTATTTTCTTATAAATTCGCTTGAATAACCGTTTCCAGTCTTCTAATGGTATAGATATGATTCAATAGGTATGTATTTATATGCTTAATATTAGTCATATGCTGCTTCATATGTTTTAATACGGAGTTAATGGAGGTGGGTGTAAATGCTAGCTGCAGTGACGTCACAATCTTGCAGCATTTGTTTTGTATGGCCAGAAAACTACACACTGCGTCCCAATTTGCATACTAACTATCCTAAAGAGTATTTAAAATAAGAACTATCCCAAATCATAGTATGTTGAAAAGATTATGCCAGGGGTGTCCAATCTTGGTTCTGGAGGGCCGGAGTTCTGCAGATATGCAGATTTTAGTTGCCTCAACAAACCTGCATGGATGTTTCTAGAAAGCCTAGTAAGAGCTTGATTAGCTAGCCCAGGTTTGTCAGATTGGAGTTGAAACAAAACTTTGCAGGATACCGGCCCTCCAGCACCGAGTTTGTATATGCCCGGAGTATGCCAAAGGTTCCCGGATGGTTTACTACAGGGGTGTCAAACTTATCTCCTGGCGGGCCGTAGCCCTGCCGTTTAGCTCCAGCCCTTCAACACTCCAATCTAGGTTTTAAAGAAGCCTAAAGCACTCAATTGGTTGGATTAGGTGTGTATAATTGGGGTTGGAGCTAAACAGTGCAGAGTGGCCCTCTGAGTATGACACCTATGGTTGACTATTTTCAGTACAATTTTTGAACCTTCCCGCTGATATTGCCCACAATACATTGCGCGTTGGACGTGAATTCGAATAGAACGGGTGAAAAGTGCAATTAAAAGTACAAACATGATGGAGCTAGTAGGCTTCAGTAATGATTTATTTTACTGTTAATAGCCCACTGGAAAATATTTAAATCACATTTTCCGTGTTATATATCTGCAACAACAACGTGACGTGATCTGAACGTGTTTGGACATTACCTTGTGGCATAATTATCCAAAGACCTGAGATTTCTCTGCATAATGGCAGATTAACCTGCTGCTGCATCTCCAGTAAGGTAGATATGAAAGAAATGATGTGTGGATGACAGGGCTCGTAACAACGTAACGATCTAAGTAGTGTGTCCCAAAGCTTGCATACTCTCTTACACACTCTAAAAGTATACGTTTTCTTCACAAAAAGATACACATTGTTAGGGCGTAGTATAAGTAACTTATGCGAATTGGGACGCATCCATAAGGCCAAAGCATGTCGAGTGCCCCCTGGTGGTTCAATGCATGCCATAAACACCACTCATGAAAAGAAACGGGGTGTCAGCCAGACTAAACGTAAATTGCATTTTTTTTTCTAAAAAATGTATGCTTTCCGGAATTTCAGGTAATTTATGTTTGACTGGGACATTTTTGTAACTATTTTCAACAGTGGAAGAAAGTGATGAGACGTCCATCTTTTTAAAGTCTATGGTCAACAGCGAGAGGTCAAGTGTTTCCCACATCCACTTTTTGTCGTGGAGCCTTATCAAAAGGGTGGAGATGTGGAGCGCTGTCTGGTAAATTGAATGATAGGTTGGATTCCTGCAGAAAGAACAGCAGATGCTTAGGTAGGTTTCATCAACTTTCATGGCTAACGTTACTGGTTCTTTCTGGTTCTTGATAGTTATAAACTGGTAATCTGTTTTGCTGATCTTATTCTGGTTCTTTGCTGGTCATATGCTGATTTAAGTGCTGTTTGTTGCTGATCATATGCTGGTACTTATGCTGGACCTGCTGGCTTTTAGATTCTGTTCTGGTCGTGTGCTGATTCCCTGAGGTAAAGTTGCTTTTATATTCGCACATTTGTTTAGTGACTTGCTCCCCATAATGTTTACCATGGTACTTTGAATATTCGGTCTGAAATCACGTGTACATATGACTTCAAAACAACATTTACACTTTTTAATTGACTTTACTTTGATAATCTGCTAATATGAGTTCACTATTCAGAATTTGCAAAGAATAATTTTCTGAAATTGTATTATTAAGGAGAATGTATGAATATGTGAATATAAAAACAACTTTACCTTAATTGCTGATTCTTGCTGGCTTTGGTCATTTGCTGGTTGAATTCTTATTGAGCTGGCTGGATCTTATTGAGTATGTATTGTTTGCAAATTCTATATAGTGATATCATAGAAGCAGTCACTAACTATCAAAGTTCAAGACTGTTCAGTCAAGTATATTGTTTTGAAGTCATAATTACTCGAAATTTCAGACCGATTATCAAAGTAATGTGGGACCAATACAATATAGGGACCGTTAAAATGATTGAATTTGGATATATAAAAAAGAATTTTACCTCGATATTGTTCTTTTGATGCTTTGATGGTTATGTGCTGGTTCTTTGCTGATTATTTGCTGGTTCTTTGGATGTCATGTGCTGGTTCTTGCTCATTCTTTGTTGATTAAAGTGCTGGTTATGTGTTGGTTCTTGCTAGTGCATTGCTTGTCATATGTTGGATCTTTGCTGGTTAAAGTGCTGGTTCTTTGCTTGTCATGTGCTGCTCTTTCTGTTCATATTTAGAATTTTTGCTTGTCACATGCTGGTTCTTTGCTGGTTATGTGCTGGTTCTCGCTGATTATTTGCTGGTCATGTGCTGGTTCTTTGCTGGTCATGTACTGGTTCTTTGCTAATCATATGCTGATTCTTTGCTGGTTCTTAACTGGTCATGTGCTGGTTCTTGCTCATTTTTTGTTGGTTAAAATGCTGGTCATGTACTGGTTCTTTACTTGTCATCTGCTGGTTCTTTGCTTGGTGTGCTGGTCATATGCTGTTTTTTTGCTAGTTGTGCTGGTTTGTTGCTGGTTCGTTGCTGGTTCTTTGATGGTCATTAGCTGGTTCTTTGGTTATGTGCTGGTTTCTTGCTGGTCATGTAGTGGTTCTTTGCTAGTCATATGCTGGTTAATTTCTGGTGATAAGCTGGTTCTTTGGTTATGTGCTGGTTTCTGCTGGTTCATTGATTAAAAAAAAAAACCTACATAACTAGCAAATGCTGTTTTTTTCAGCATTTCCCTGCAGAACCGAAAGAAAAGAGAAAAGGCTACTACAGCTCTTGTGCACAAGGAAGCGTATCTGACAGGTTACCATGGTCTCCACTTTAAATGGTCATGTGTGAAAATCCCAGAAGATCAGCAGTTTCTAAAATAACTAGTTCATCTGGCACCAACAACTGTGCCACATTCAGTCACCTAAATCACCTTTATTCCTGATTTTGATGCTCGTTCTGTTACATAGTTTTCAAGTCAATAGTGGAGGCTTTGAAGCTTTACTTCCCTGTAACCAGAGGACAAGATCTTCTGTTCTGCAGTTTTAATTGTTAATCTTGTCTGCTTCAACTTCAACCAAAACACCCTCTTTCATCTCTGCAGTACAATGTATTCCAATATAAGTAGTAGATGCAAGGTTTTTGTGGACATCTAAAAAGTCCAGGCTCTGTGGGGACTCTGAGTGCTTAGTAGGAGGCTTCCTTTTGTAGACGGCACTTCTGAAGCTTAATGGCTTTTTAAAGAAGTCCCTGGGAAAAAAATAACTATACAAATGCAAGGCTCAATGGACTTCTTTTAACTTCAACACATCATATAGTCAGAGTTGAGTAGTAATGGAAAATATGTAATGTGGATTCAGATTTTTAAAAATAATGTCAATAAAGTAAACTATTTATAAAGGTGCCCTATAATGAAAATCTAAGGCATAGCAGAATATTAAAACATCAGTATATGGCATACTGTGAGCCTCAGACACCACTGTTTTCGCCATCTTATGTAAATTCCACGAGTGTAAAATCCCGGTGGATAGACGGAAGACAAAACAAACTGTGACAAGACTCACGGGCCACGCCCTAGCTCCGCATTTGCATGTATGCCTAATTTGGGTCGTTCATCCAGAGCTGACAAGCAGCCATTACATCAAGCTTTGAGATCATAAAAAAAGCGTTGAGATCATTAATATGCACACCTCTTGCTGCGTTTGATAAGCAACAACATTTTCTAATGAGACAACACAGATCATTTTGATCTCTTAGTTATTTTTAAGCATATTTTTCACATCTATATAGGACTTTTATTTTAAAATCGTGAGCGCCAAATTGCCTCAGAACGCAAAATCGAAGATTTACAGGTTATATTGTGAAGTTTAAAGCGTATGTTTCAACAAACATGTGTAGATGCTGAATCTTGTCAAATCACTCAGCTCAACTGTCATCTGATCATGCAGAGATTGATATTCCTGGCTGTGTTTTCCATGACTATAGCATCAAGTTTAATTATAATTTAGCCTTTATAGGCTTATAGCAAAATAGGTTAACGTTACTGTGGCTAGGGGGCGTGGCCGAGAGCCGTGGGAACGGAGTGAGGCCACCGCGTAAGTTGATACGCCTGCGGTGCGCACCTGCCTCGAATCCCACGGAAGGAGCTCTGGACCATAAAAGGAGGAACGATGGCAGAGGAAGCCGGGAGAGGACCGGGCCCGGACATATTGTTTTACTTTTGCTTTCAGCTTGACAGCAGTCTTCGTGAGGAGCTGCCGTCCCTGTTATTAATAAAAATTTTAAAACTGCGTCGGTTCTGCGCCTCCTTCTTCCCGGCGGCCAAAAGGCCGTGAACTTCATTACAGTTACTCTGTTTGGTTTTTTATATGTCCGTGTTCAGTGTACATCATGCTCTGCATGTCTGTAAGGATGGCACATCACAGCAGAGCTCATTAATATTCACGACACAAGCCATATATGGTCAATCATGGATCTTCTGATTCTATGGGTGTTTTATGGAGTAATAAATGAGCCCATAAAACCGTTTCTGGAGATAAACCTACTATATCTGAGTACATTTTAACTTGTTAAACCATTGCAGTATATAAAATACCATTTGTTAAGTTAATTTTTATGGATTACATAGTGTAATATTTACACATTTGCAGGAAGTTGTTCAATTCATTGATTCTCCAAATTTTTCTTTTTTTGTGAACTCTTATATATTTTCACATTAAGTGAAGATTTGCATTCATGGGTTATGTGACATTGGTACAGTCATGTGCACTTCTTGTGGATTTTTATAATGTTTAATAAAGCAGTGACATTGCTCTAATCTGCATGTGCTACCACTGACAGGTCAAACTTAAAAGCCAAAGCCTTTTAGATATGTATAAAAAATAGCCTATGTAATATAGTCTAATGACATCATCAAATTAATAAAATATACAGCAACTAAGAAAATAAATGACAGAAATGGGTTAAAAAAAAAACAATATCTCTAAAAAGGATCATAATTACAAGATTAAAATATTTAGATTTTTTTTTAGATAAGGCAAATGCGTTTGTTAACCATTACTAATGGGTGTACATTTATAGTAAAGTATATAGTATACAGTAAAGTATAAAGTTTATCTGAGTTGTTTAGATTCAAGAATAAATAATTAAATGTAAATAATTAAAAGTAAAAAGGTAATGCTAAAACGCATACAATTAATGAAAGAAAAAAAAAAAACATTTTAGGAGATTTAGAAACCCCGGTGAGACGTATTTTTAATGTGCCAAAAGGAATGTCTCTGTGGGTCTGCAGAGCTCATCAGACTGTCTGTAGGTGTGTTGACAGGTCTTATGCACACAGAATGAAACGGCTAAACCGATTGAAATGTTGATGATGATAATAATAATAGCAACAAAACGTGTCACTAAATATAGGCTACTTGGGCGGTCAATTAATATACCTGTGTGGGAAGCACTGTGGTTAGCACAAAAGTAATCTAAATGTAATCCAAAAGTAGTCTGATTACATTAAAGGGCACCTATGGTAAAAAATCTACTTTTCAAGCTGTTTGGACAGATCTGTGTGTTGGTATAGTGTATAGACCGTCATACTGGGGTGATATGAACACACCCAGTCCTTTTTTTTCAATTTAACTACAAAAAAATGGTCGGCCAATTGGAGCTGTTTTCAAATCGATCACACCATTACGTAGGTGTGCGATCCCCCCGCCCACCGAATTGATTGACAGCTGTGCGCATTAACATGTTCCGGTAGTCGCGTGTATATGTCAACAAGACCAGGCAGACATACGCAGAGCAACCGGGAATAAAAGCTCTGTTCTGTTCGCTAGGACCAGCAATCATCATCAAATGTGATTAAGAGTAAGTTTCACATGTTTAAAGTGTTTTAAAACAGAGTATGTGTGTAATTAATTACAGCGTTTTACTTCAGCTTTACTTCATCAGCACAGCCGCGTGTCAGAACAATTATAAAAGAAGACGCTTCAATCCCGGTTTGTGGAAGTTAAATCAGGTTTATTTTGTACATTAGCATAACAGATATCCACACAGTATTTGAGGTTAGCCTTAACTAAGCTAAGCGCGCTCTGTCTGTCTGCCTGCGTGCGTGCGTGTGTGTGTGTGTGTCATCTGCGATGTGCCTGTGTGTGTGTGTGCGCGCGCGTTAACCTTGTAACGATATTGTGTGTGACTCATCAATGCAACTTCACAATACTGATTAGTAAAGGTTAGTTCTTACTGTAGTATCTCACAAACGCTACGTGAGACCTCCTTCCTTTGTCTGTCTGTTGTCTGACGCAGCTGAGGGAGGAGGCATGTAGAAATAGTGGGCGGGATAGAATCGTCTTAAAGGCGCAGTACGTTAAAACCACCCCCTGCTTGAAATCAGTATAAGACAGCATCTTGTAAAAGGTATAATGAAAAATCTGATGGGTATTTTGATCTGAAACTTTATATACACATTCTAGAGACGCAAAAGACTTATATTAAATCTGAAAAAAGGGGTAACCTAGGTGCCCTTTAAAACAAATGTGTCTTTAGAGATTTTAAGACATTATAGATGTTTACCTACTACACTCAAAAAAAAAAAAAAGATTTTTGCTGCTTGTTCAAACTTATTTAAATGGAGCTGAATCAGTACAATACTTGTGTTTCTTGGCACAACTTAATTGTTTTATGTTCAGTCCACTTAAATTTGTTAAAACAATTAAGTTAATTGACTTGTATTGGGACAACATGAAGGAATTGTGTGAAACCCAGCATTATTTACAGTGTATGATTATATGATCTAAAAAATAATGGATTACAAAATGTGTCATGTAATTTGTAATCAGTAACAAAGTAATCGGCTTTGTAGTCTACATATAATAGTTTTAGCATGAGAAAATGATTTGACAGTTCGCTGCAGCTTCCATAGATGAATAACAAAAGCTGTGTTGTTGTTGTTTTTTTGTCTGTGTGTTTCTAATTAATGCATTTTTTTTTTTTGTCTTGAAAGTGATCAAGCCTGTTCCCTATATATGTTCAGGCCTTTGTTTGTTTGCGGGGCTTAGGGGCGCCATTTATGTTTCATGTTTTCTTCACTTTCACATCTGAAAGTACCTTGAGGATGCTTGTTGATTAAGGTTACTCTCTCGTATTGGACTTGCAATTAATTCTGGAACACTGTGCTGTGCTCAGGTTTCGCTGCTTAATTGAAAAGGAAAGATCATTAGAGTGTTCTGCCGCAGTTTCTGAGCCAAGCCAAGAAGGACCAAATAAAAACAAAAAGACTTTCATTAGCAGATGGTACATTTCCAGGATCTCCATATGCAGGGTGTTTTTCTCAACTCTGGCCTCCGTGCCCTCGGCGATCAAAGCTGCGGGTTAACGTTTGATATGTGGGACTTACTCATCAAATTCTGATCTGAAGCTGTGGTTCACACCTCTGATTAAAGCTGGTTCGGGATCAGACCACCTCTTCGTCTTCCAGTCTCCATGGCGTTGTGTCGGTTTCATCTGTAATGATGAGTCCTGCCCGCCGTGGCAGGTGTAATGTGTTTTTGGGCCAGTCACTGATGAGAAGCTCTCCGGTTCCCTGCGGTCCTGTGAGAGAAACTGATTTCGTTGTGCTGTACGAGTTGTGCTGAAAGTGGATCATTTTGTGATAGGCTTGACAACCACAAATCAGTTTTCATTACAAAGCAAACAAAGCTGCAGGAAGTGGGAGTGAGCTATACTGGTGACGTACAAGATCCTCTAAGGAAATTCAGTTTATTTGGGATGTGCTAAATTTGTTTTGAAGGAAAATTATTTAGATTTTTTTTTTGTTTGAATACAAAAAATAAGAAGGTCAGACATGATGAAGATACACTACAGCTCCAAACAAGTAATTCACAGTAAAGATTTTTGTAATATAACAAAATACACTCATCGGCCACTCTATTAGTTACACCTTAATATTACCAGGTACCTTAATTCTTCGTGGCATAGATTCAACAAGGTACTAGAAATATTTCTCAGAGATTTTGGTCCATATTGACATGATAGCATTACGCAGTTGCTGCAGCTTGGTACTAATGGAGTGTGACAAGAAAGTATCCCCCACACCATTACACCACCACCAACAGCATGATCTGTTGATACAAGGCAGGATGGATCCATGCTTTTATGTTGTTGATGCCAAATTCTGACCCAACCTTCCGAATGTCGCAGCTGAAATTGAGACTCATCACGCCAGGCAATGTTTTTCCAATCTTTTATTGTCAAATTTTGGAGAGCCTGCATGTATTGTATCTTAGGTTGTATTGTATTCAAGGTTGGATGTTTTGTGCGTTTAGAGATGCTCCTCTGCACATCTCAATTGTAACGAGTGGTTATTTGAGTTACTGTTGCCTTTCTATCTGTCTGGCCATTCTCCTCTTACCTCTAGCTTAAACAAGGCATTTGCCCCCACAGAACTGTCACTCACTGGATATTTTTTCTTTTTCTGATCATTTTCTGTAAAACCTAGTGATGGTTGTGCATGAAAATCCCAGTAGATTAATAGTTTCTGAAATACTCAGATCAGCCTGTCTGGCACCAACAACCATACCACGTTCAAAGTCACTTAAATCACCTTTCTTTTCCATTCTGATGCTCTGTTTTAACTGCAGCAGATTGTCTTGACCATGTCTACATGCCTAAATGCACTGTGTTGCTGCCATGTGACTGGCTGATTAGAAATTTGCGTTAAAAAGCAGTTGGACAGGTGTACCTAATAAAGTGAGAGATGAATGTGTAAGTATATGTAAAGTATATGTATATGCAACAATACAGTTTGCCCACGGTTCAATACATATCTCGGTTTTTAAACAGTTTTCGGTTCGGTTCGGTTTTCATGGCTTGACACGTATTTTATTTTATTTTATTTTTTCAATAGGCAATAGGAACAGTAAGAGGTTAAGGAGAAAAATATAAAAACTATTTATTGCAATACTCATTTTGTTTTACTTAAAAGCCAAGAAAAGTACACTAGTTCCTAATGTATTGTATTGTAAAAAAAAATGAACACTGGAATCTCACAGCTGCTGGTACACACTGGAGAACACATACAATCCTACACTTTGAAAATAAACATACATGTGAAGTTATTAAAGATACATTGGCCATTTCTAATAAACATTTTTGTAATTAAGTAAACATAAATGAACCATCTTAATTATCTCAGTGCTGAAAAAATGCGAGACTGTAGTCTGTAACGCGGATCGGGTGCTTTTTATAAAATGACAAAAGCCTGCATCTCCAATCACTGAAAACAGCTGCAAATCTTTAGCGATAAACACCCGCACTGCCTTTGTTATTTTTATTTGTCTCTCGGAACCAGTTGGGTATGTTTGCTTGAAAGATTCAGCGAGGGATTGTTGATTTTTGGAGGACTTTATTACCTTCTCTGCTATCCTGCCTTCAGACAGTGATATTGCTGGGTGATGGCGCTGCAGATGTGCAGTCATGGTTATACGTGTAAAACAATGCTTGCACACAGTTATTTTTTGTTCACCGTTTTTTCTTTTATTGGCATTATACTTATCGGGAAAACCGAAATGTCCTCACTCGGCAGATTTGAAGGACGCCGGCGCTTTCTCTTACTGTTGCCTCACTTCACCGTGGCTCGCAATGTTAAAGTGTGGAATGATGGTTAAGCGCCTCCTAACTTTAGAGCATAGTGATTGGATATTTACCTGTGGGGAGGAGTTTTCTCATCTCAGCTTATGGACCTAAAGGCACACACAGTCAATTCAGGGAGATATAAAACGCACATAAATTATTTAAACGCAAAACCGAGGAAACCACAATTTACAAGTGCATATTGAACCGTGGAGGTCGTAATGTACGGTTCAATATTATATTGATAACCGTGGTATCCCTAGTATGTATGTATGTATGTATGCATGTATGTATGTATGTATGTATGTATGTATGTGTAACTATATATATATATATATATATATATATATATATATATATATATATATATAATATATAATATATATATATATATATATATATATATATTAGGGGTGTAACGATTTATCGTTGTACGATTTATTGCGATGCAAAAATGTCACAATATGCATCGTGGCGTTATGACGATTTGATTATGATATGACGTCCGTTTTTTCTTATTAGTTGAGCTGTTTGCACGTGAGCTGTGTTCCACCTGCTGTCGCACGTGAGTTCAGATTGCAGCAGCAGTAATGTTAGCAGACCAAGATGAGTGGAGCTGAAATAGAGGATGGCCCATCCTCTCAAAATCAGACGTCTGGCAACATTTCAGTTGTACAGTCATTGCTTTAGACTCGTCCGCTTTTTGACACGCATACTGGGTCAAACATCCTAAGTTTTAAAGTCTTCACAGTGTTACACACCGTCTAGGGATGGTGCACAACATGAAAGACAAGACGACAAAAATGAATTCAAAGATTTATTGGGGTTTGAATTCGGGAGCTGACAAGGCCAAAATAACAAACAAAAATTCCTTTATATTAAATCTCTAACTTACCTGATCACAAATAAAAAAAAGTACAATTCACTTCCCTAACTACCTAACACAAAAACAGAGGCAAAAAGGTTTTACAAAGAAAATGGCGTCAAACTCCTTACTATCCCAATATATACACTATTTACAATCTATTTACAAAAACAGGCAACCTTATTTGAAGGACAATCCAAAATCAATGTCAGCAGGCAACAAAGGTCAAACAAGCCGGTGGAACAAAGTATCATAAACAAAGCAAACACTAAAACAAACAGTACTCACAATTCTCAATATTCTCTCAGAAGTCAAACAAAGCAAACAGTACTACTACGCACAAATCTCAATATTCTCAGTCCTAACACATCCAAAAACTCTGCACTATACCACAATCAAACATTTCAACAAATACAAGCAAGTGACCAAAAACAAGATGGCTGCCAAGGCCATACTTTGCACATAACATACTTTGCACCGCGACATGGTTACCTCCTAATGGTGTTGAAAGAGTCACATACTGTATTTATAAGGTACAATTTACCCTAAAATATCATTCTGTCTTCATATAATGATGTATTGGCGGCTGCAAAATCACACATGACGTGAGCTGACTGTGAGCTGTTACTACAGAGGGTGGACTTTGATAGACGCGCGCGTATGGCAAGCCAATTTAGCATTTAAGCCTTTGTTCTGACTATCCATAAATATATTTAGAGATATCTCTAATTATATTTTGACTAGTCATATTTATAATTCGACTAGTCAGAATGACAATTGGAGATATCTGCAATTACAATTGTACTAGTAAGAAATCAGATTGGAGATATCTGCAAATATATTATGACTAGTCATATTCCTCCATTGACTTCTATTGAAAAATATTTGCAGATATCTCTAAATGAGTTTTGACTAGTCACAATTGTAATTAGATATATCTCTAAATGAATTTAATTAAATATGAATTAAATACCTGGAAATGTGGATTTTTTTTTTGCACACACAAAAAACGCAAGCAAAGCCTTAAGCTCTTACTGTTAAATTAAATTGAATAGAAAGCTTATTTTTTTTGCACCTTTACTTAAATTGTTCCTTAATTTTGTCTCTGTCATTTCAATAATATTTTTAAGAAGTTTTTAAATTGTTTTATTTTACAGAGAAAGGCCTTTTTAATTTATTTTCTTAAAGAAGGTTCAGTTTAACAAGTTGAAACAAAAGAAATACATAAAAAATAGTTTACTTGGTAAAATTTGCATTTCAGTTAAATTTTCAATTTTTATTCCAAATATCGTGATACATATCGAATCGTGAACATTATATGGTGATACACATCGTATCGTGAGCTGAGTGTATCGTTACACCCCTAATATATATATATATATATATATATATATATATATATATATATATATATATATATATATATATATATATATATATATATATGCAGCTAGAATTAGCATTAAATTGAATGGATTCATTGATTATTTTAATGGGTGATACTTAATCTATCACCCATGACCATGCAGAGATGTAAAGCCTAATAATCAAAAGGGCTGTAATAGTCATATGTTAGCAGAAAAAAAGTGTCCGTTTCATAGTAATATATGTCACATTTAATGATATTTTTTTAAACTTTGTTACAACAGATATCTCATCTATCAAATATTTAGCACAGAATGTTCAATATAAGTCTAAAAGCAGCAGAACAAGATTATTATCCATGTTCCTTTCCTGAAAAAAATCCTCAAATCTCAGTCTGTGTAATCCTGCAGAATAAAGCTGCTCTTGGAGGCTGGATTGGGCCGACATCAGTGATCCTGCAGTCTCCATGGCTACCAGCTCTCAGATGCTCCTTGTTTTCTAATAGCTCCAGTGATGAAAGTGCGATATTGAATATTTAGGACAACAGCCTAGAAAAAAAACTTCCTGGGGAATGCATACCCATGATTCCCATTTACAACTATGAAGAATATGTGAAAATGAGTTTGCGTGTTTCAGCAATGCTGATGTTTACAACATATGGCACTGCTAGCAAAATGGTCTCCATTTACATTTAGTCATTTAGCAGACGCTTTTATCCAAAGCGACTTACAAATGAGGATAAGGAAGCAATTTACTTAACTATAAGAGCAACAATGAATCAGTGCTGTAGGCAAGTTTCAGGTGTGTAAAGTCTAAGAAGCAAAGCATTGCGAGCAAGGCTCTCCATGCGAGTAATGAGTAAAAAGTGAGCTCAGTATTTCTGATCATTCATTGTTTAATTGCGCCTTCTTTTAAAACCTAGGGTGGGCAATTAATTTTTGCAAGGGCCCACATTAGACTCTGAGGCGGCTTTAGAGGGCCAGACCAATACACTTAGTTTAGTTTAGTTTAAAACTTTATTAATTCCCTTGGGGCAATTCATTTCGACATGGCGGTGCTTTACATATAGTATAACAAGAATGACACACTTAACACAATAAACATCAACACTTAATAGCAAGTTCAAAAAACAAATAATAGTCCATTGATTAACTACATTTATTACATAACCTAATTGCTTCAGGCACAAAAGTAAATTTATAACGATTTGGGGAACATCTTATTGTCCTTAGACGTCGACCAAGGGGCATCCACTCAAATGTTTATTTAGGGGGTGTGTTCTGTCTCCAAGTATTTCATGTGCCATCCTCAACACCTGCTGTTCGCAATAGTATGCAAGACTTCACAGGGGAACTCTTTGAACACAAATTAACGATGCCTTGAAGACGATTCTTGTTTTTTAGAGACAGTGAAGAAAACCAGCAAATAAAGGAAAAGGAAAAAATACTTTCAATAAATGAATTGTAAAAGGTCACAATTCACACTTTTAACAAACCATTAACTAACACTACTAGCTTAATAAACCACTAATTAACCATTTATTAATAGTTAGAAGGGTAGTAGTTGGGTTTAGGTTTGGGTAGGATTAGAGATGTAGAATAATCATACTTCATAACTACTAATGATCAGGTAATATCTTAATAATAGGCAGGTAATAAGCCAGTAGTTGATAGCATGAGTTGTGACCTAAACTAAAGTGCTACTACAAATGTTCTGTGAAACTAGTCAATAAACATTTATAAAAACTCTATAAAGTTTTTTTTTTTTTTTTTTTAAGTGAATTTTACATAATATATTTTAATGACCAGCATCACAATATCAACCTTATGTAAATACCACAGGATTGTTTGTTTGATTGCTTCACCTTAATTCATTTTTATTAATTAATTATTAATTTTTTTATGTTCAGTGAGAGAATTCTAGCCTGTGTTGGGATGAACAAGTGCACTGAAGTCAGGTTGAATGTGAGGTGGATATGTGATGATCATCACATAGAGAGGATCTGTATCTGGATTTGTTTAACCATTAATCTGTGGTAGTCTACCGTTATTACTGTGTAATTCCATACATAGTGTAAAGCTGCCTGGTTGGTTCCTGTCACATGACTCACGATTCACTCGCGGCACTCTAAAATGTTTAGATTTTTTTTTTCAACTCCCTGTGCATAGAAAGCCTTAAGCGTGACATTCTGCATGTACATCCTTTCCTATTTGAGCCCTGAACAAACTGTACATGTCTCCGTTTGAAATAGTAAAACTGAGCACGTAAATGATTAGAGATGTGACCCGGCACTGGTCTCACGGTTCGGTTCGGTTCGGTTACGATTATCATGCCATCGATTCAGTTCAATTTGATATCTCGGTGCATCACGGTGCATTGATGGTGCTTTCCATGCACAGTTTTATATTTTCTTCACAGCAGAATGCTTGTATTAAAATGTATGAATATATTTGTATACTATTTGTAATACAATTTTGTCAGGTATATAAACTGTACCTTTAAACAACATGAGCATTTATAGCAATTAATATAAACAAATATAAATATCCCACTCGCTTTCTGATCCTTGTCTACCAAGTTCTTTTACACCCGTTTGATTGGTCAGACCCTCAACAAAAACGGCTGCAATTGGCTCTTGCGACTGCACTCTTCACAGATGAGTGACACTGATAAGCGGCAAGCGGCAGGCGGCAGCGGCGATCACATCTGATCCATGATAGACAGGGTGGAAAAAACTCTGCAGGCACGTGCTCATGTTTGTATTCAGAAGTATCTCTGTAAAACAGCCAAGAAGGAGAATAAGTCACGCCATCAGGTCAAATGGGCTCACAGTGAGTAAGTGAGTGAGAGAGAGAGAGAAATGGAGTTTACTTTCATTCTCTTAATCGCAGTGAAGTAGGGGCTTCTGCTGTAAATGTCAGTGAAAGACTGTTCCAGCAAACAGATGCAGTGAAATTGTGCACAGCTTCTGTGTTTTTAAGTAGTTGGAGCGTTGTAAATACTCGTGCTCGCCTAGTAAGCTACGGCGACATAGCTCATATGAGATAAATGACTTCAGCACACAATAACCGGTTATGATTATTAATAAACCGATATCGAATTGTCCATGTCTGCATCGCGGTGCACCAAAGAAACCATTTTGACACCCCTATAAATGATGCTAAATGTGAAACTCCCCTTTTGTTGACTCACAATATCAGACCTGGGTACTGCAAGGCCCTGTTTGTGGTTGAATTAAAATAAAATAAATACTTAGGCCTAATCCCAATTCTATCCCTTAGCCCTTCCCCTTCCCTTTACGCCTTCAAGCTTAAGACAATTGGGACACATTGGGAAACGAGGGGTAGGGGTGTCCCAATTCTCACTAGCTTGAAGGCGCAGGGCTAAGGGGAAGGGGTAAATACCTATTCGAAGGAAGATTTTTCAGGACCACACTCAAAACCAAAGAGTAAGAAAATTTCCCAGAATACACCAGTCACAACGGCAGTATTGCTGAACCCGGAAGTAAGAAGATCCACAAATTATAATTTTTTTGTCTTTATTATGAACAAGCACATGTTTTAATACATTTATAACCACGCTCATGTTTTACAGTCATGCTTTAAAAAACACGCTAAAATAAAAACTGCTAAATTTCGCGACCTCTAATCCATAATCATAACTCCTGGGCCTTTATGCGGTCCGCTTGTGGTCTGGGGGAAATAAAATACCCAGGTCTGTTGTAAATGAATCCTTTGTCAAATGAAGTAACTAAAGCATGTTTTCTCACTGATGTGATCTGGAACTTTATAAAAAGTCAAATGCATCTGCTCTTTCTTCTGAAAAACTGAAATGCAAATATGTGTTTTTCCGTAATTTTTAACTGCAGTGTCTTTCTTCTTGTCTTCTGACTCTGAGCATCGTTTCTGCCTAAACTTGCATTTACTTCTCATTACCATTCATAAGTGTAATGTTGCAATACAACCGGTGAGTTGGGTAAGTTTGTGACATGCAGGACGTAGGTTGGTAATTCCCCTATAGGCTCAAAGATACACAATTCTCAACATTGATAAGTCACATTTGTGCTCTAAAATAAACACAACATAGCAATAATAATAATAATAATAAAACGGTCAACACTACAGCCAATTTAAACATCTACAAACCATCACATCTCAGCTTAAAGTGCTCAGAAAGTGCATAAACGGGCCAAATTTCTTCAGTGTCATGGATGCTTAAAATAATATTCCGGAAAGTCAAAGACTTGAATAGCTTGTGCTGCTTTCAGCTTCATTTCTGACTGCAGTCAAGTCGCATTTATTTCTACAACTGACTTTGAAATGTTAAATTGGTTTTCCAAGAAAATGTATGTTGGCTATTGTACGATGCACAACCAATCAGACTGGTTCAGTTATTTACTCAGTTAGGTGAATAGTTTTAATGAAACTTGAAATGGGATTAATGTTCTTGCACTGCACATTGTATATAGATTTTTTTGTACAGATTAATAATAGGGATGCTCCCTAGATCGGTATCAGCCAATAATTACTGTTAATGACTCGATCAGTACTCTCCAATCTGGCCAATCTCATGAACCGATAGCAGGGGTTTGTTTATGAGTTTAAAAGCAGAGGAAGACACGCGTGCACTCCCGTATATTATGCACAGCCCACAGCAGCCACAACATGTGAGGAGGTAAATGATGCGTGGGGGCATGAGCAATCAATGCACTTTAGTCACAACGGTTAAAATACAGAGACAGTGCATCCTGTTACAGTCTTTTGCCGAGACTTGTGTGAGTGATGCTTTCTTTGTTGCAAGTGCAACCATTGTATTTTCAGTGTTTTGAGCTGCTGTGACATGATCGGAGCAATCGCTAAATTTCCTATTTGTAAAAAAGTAATGAATTTTTAGGTGGGAATTTAAATTTTTATGCATCAAATATGCGTTCTAAACTTTTTTTTTTTGATTGAGACATGTTGAATTCGTCTTTCATTCTTTTTTCTTTATGCATTGTTTGTAATTTTTCTTACCAATTTTTATATCTGTGTTGTATTATTTTCTGTAAAGCTGCTTCTGGCCATGGGTAGTTCACACCTAAATGGTTAAAAGACATGTGTTTGAGGTATTATATGCAGCATTCTTAATTTATTCTCTTAGGTACGGAGAGATCTTTACTTAAAGGGCACCTATGGTGAAAAATCTACTTTTCAAGCTGTTTGGACAGACATGTGTGCAAGCATATTGTATAGACCGTCATATTGGGGTAATATAAACACACACAGTCCTTTTTTTTTCAATTTAACAACAAAAAAATGGTGGACCATGTGGAGCGTTTTTTAGACCGACCGCAACTTTACGTAGAAGTGCGGTCCTCCCGCCCACCAATATTGCTTGACAGCGTCGCGTCACGATCATATCCTCAGTTACTTGTTGCACGTCTGCCGTTTTCAGTGTGTGAGTCAAAGCGATATCATTAAAGGAACACCCTTGCTCTATTTTTTGATGCAAAGCTCATTGGGCTCAACACAAGATCAATATTCTCCACATTATCGCTCTAATCGGATTTATTGCTTGTACCTTTTGCGTGGCGCGGGTTTCTGTTGCGGTGCACGCAGTGGAGCTTCGGGTCAGCAGCTCGGCGCGGCCCGTTGTGTTTGCCCTGGTGGAGGCTTGTGTTTGGAGTTCGGGGATGCGTGGCACGACGATTCGGGGCACTTCATGTTTCAAGACACAAATGATTTTGTACTCTCTGCTTGGTCTGTTTCCGACTCATGTATGGCTGAATGCTCATCCTAGCTCAGCTTAGCTTAGCTCTCTCTCGGTCTGTCAGCCTGTCTGTTGCAAACACAGAGTGTAGAAGCTCTTGGCTCTGCCCCTTGTTACGTTAGGCGGGAAGCCGAAACTGTGAAGCAACACGCCCCCAAAAAAAAGCAAACTGTGTAAACGCCCCCAACATGACACTTTTTAACACATTATAATAAAAACATCTGAACTGTGTGTTGAACTGAACCTAAACTGGCATACTCAGAAGAACCATAATATTAATATTAAATCATAAAAAAGGGGTAAACTATGTGCCCTTTAAGTTTCATACTGGAAGGGAAAATGTGCTTTATGCATTATAAAGGTTGAAACTTTGGTACTCTGTATCAGCTGATCACCATGACAAAGAATCGGTACTTGGTATCAGCTGTAAAAATACTGATCGGAAAGATCCTGCCAAATATTTATTGATTGATTGAATGATATTGATTTGATTTGATTTATTTAATGAAAACCAGGAATAAATATTCTCACTGTGTATTGCTGAAAGGGTAAAATTGAAACTCTTCTGTGTGGACTGGATTTTTATATATCACTAAAACGATGCATATAAACCATTAAACTTGATCTGAGATCGTTTCTCAAATGTGTGTAAAGTATCCCCACAGATGTGAAATATATCAATTGCAGTAATAAGTAATATTGAAATTGTGCATTGCAAATTGTGTCTGATCTCCACTCAAACGCTCCCTAAATAATCTCTTGAGCATATAACAAGATAAGAGAACCAGTTAATGTCCAATTCCTCATCCAGAAAATTGTTAAATCATGACATTATTTTTTTTTTCAGTTCAACCATATTCAACCAAGGAAAACTATTAGAAATAACACATTACTTTCAACAGACTATGACCACAAAAATAATAAAACACACAAAGTCTTTCTGCAGCAGTGCATAGATGTGTTAAAAATAACTGTATACTGATTGGACTGGGCCTGTCACAATATCTACTTTTTGTTGTACGATATATTGTGTAATATACTGTATATTGCGATAAACAATATTATTATCAATACATTGCCCCTCCTTTTATAATGCCAGAATGACAATATAATATCAGTTGTCAGGCACCCACATGAAAATATACTATAGTAATTTCTAGTAAATACTGGTGTTTTTTTAACCATACTTGACACTGAAATCTCCGATAGAGGTAGAGATGTTGTGCAATCAGCTAAAATGTTGCTAGAATTGGTTTTTATGTGGGTAATATGTATTGCATCACCAGAAATTATTGAGGACATGTCCATGTGTTGTGTGATACATATTGATTATTGTAACTATTAAAGGAAAATAATAGAGCAACTGAACACAAATAAGGGAACTCAAAACAGCTCTTATGAAAACTAACCATGGTTTTATTACAAAAATAAGTCGATAACATTGAGCAAGAAAAGGCAAGGCAAGTTTGTTTAAATAGCATATTTTAAACGCAATGGTAATTCAAAGTGCTTTACATAAACAAGAATAAAAGAAAAAAAGCTAATAAAAATGGTTAAAATATTTAAAAACAATAAATGTGTTAAAACTGGTTATAAAAGAATGAAAAATAAAAGAAAGACAATAGTATGATCTGTCATATGTAGCATGGTGCTCCTTCAGTAAAGGCACAGCTAAACAGATGTGTTTTCAGTCTTGATTTGAATGTGCCTATAATGTTGTAGCGCAACTGATCATTGATAGAAGCTGATTCCAGCAGCGGTAGGCGTAGTAGCTGAAGGTGGATTCACCCTGCTTTGTCTGAACTCTTGGAATTTCTAATTTACTTGATCCTAAAGATCAGAGTGATTTGTTAGGTTTGTGTTCAGTGAGCATATCTGTAATGAATTGAGGTCCTAGGCCACTTAGTGATTTATAGACAAGTTAAAACACTTTGAAATCTATTCTGAATTTAACTGGGAGCCAGTGTAAAAACCTGAGGACAGATGTGATGTGTTCTGATTTTCTGGGTCTGTTCAGAATCCTTTTCAGAAGTCTTTTTGGGGAGGCCAGTAAAAAGTCCATTACAGTAATCCACTCTGCTGGTGATAAAAGCATGAACAAGTTTCTCAAAGTCTTCACTGGGAACAAAGCATCTAATTATTGCAATGTTTTTTAAAAGGATAGTATGCTGATTTAATTACTGCTTTGACATGACTACTGAAACTTTGATCTGACTCCAGAATCACACCAAGATTCTTGACCTTGTTTGTTGTTGTTTGACCTTGAGAGCAAGGTATGCATACACCTTGAGAGTTATTGTAGTTAACCCATGGATTTTCTGTACTTACCATAATTTAATTATTGCATTTGTTGTAAAACTAGTTAAGCAAATGTTAATCAATGTGACAATCAATATAATTCAAAATTGTCTTCAGTCTTTTACATCTTTTAAATGTTTTTAATGCTTATAATTACAACAGATACAGAAAATCTAAAAAGTTTGAGTTCAATGCAGTAGCATTTGCAGTAGATCAAAGCCTTTCATTAGAGTTGACCTTGAAGGATTGAACTACATCCATTCTTGGAGAATTTTAGAAACTTTTTTTTTTTTAAATCCACTTTACATGTTGATCACTGTGGTATATTATTGTCACAAAACTTATTCAATCTAATTACATTTACTCTGTGATTGCCTAAAGCAGAGATGCCTAAACTAGGGTCATCAGGCCAAAGTTGGACCATGGTAACCTTTGGTTTGGCTTGCCATCCCATCTGAGAAGAGAGGGAGAATTTAAATCCCAATGCAACCCTTTGTTTGTTTAATTGTTAAAAGCAAACTGAAATAAAATGTTTCGATTAAATGGTGTAAATTAATCTGATTTTGTTTCAATGTACATACTGTTACCTGACAATGCAGAGACTTTGGTGAGCAAATCAAGTCAAAGGCAGACTCTGCTTGACTAGTGTATTTAGCATGGAACCCCACTGTGTTATAAATACCATTGTTTATGTTTTTATTGCAAATTGTTATTTTTTAAAAATGTATATTGCATTGGACAATACAATTTAATGTAAGGATTTCCATTTATTTTGAAATATTATCAAATTAGTAAATTACCCATGGCAACTTTAACGTAATATATTTTAGTATATTGAACATCCGCCCACGGCTCTCAGGGGTATTTTGTTTTTAGCCCTTTTATAAGAAAACTTTTGGGTACTTCACTGGCCTGAAGTGTAAAGACATTCATAAAAAATAATCCTGTTCTTGTATTGCCACCTTGGAAAGATTTCAAAATATTCTCAGCAGAGGTAGTTTTTCTCTTGTTTTTCTCTCATAAGGCACACTGTCAATTACCTTGCAGTATCCTCGCTCAACAGACAAAATGTTCTGTGGTCAATTTTCTGTAACTGCCCTGACACAAAGTGACTGAATGCTTTAATAGTAGTGTTAAGATATTTCAGCAAAAGGATGAAAGTCATAAGTGTTCTGAAAATACTGAAACACAGTGTGGTGTGCCTCTGCGCTTTTGCTTTGAACGTCATACCTATAATGCTGTATGAAGTAATTGTAAATTTGGCTTCCAGTGATGTACCGTAGGCAGTGTTCGTCATTCAAGGTTCTGTATGCAGAGAGGACTGAAAATATTTGCTCTAAATATAGCCATAAATTATTTCTGGGTGAACAAAAGAACGAGCAGAGCTGTCATTTATCTTCAGAGGAAAATCACTTCACCTAAAGGCTTTTAGGCTTTACCTCTTACACTTCTCTAGTGCTGGAATTAAAGACACTATCTTTAGAGAGCTTTAGAGATGCAAGAAAATATCCAACACCTTCTCCAAAATTCATCCAGTTTCATTCAGTCTTTTTGTATAAATCTGTGATGTTTCATTTAAACTGACTGTAGCGATGGTGACGCAGTGGCGCAGTAGGTAGTGCTGTCCCCTCACAGCAAGAAGGTTGCTGGTTCGAGTCTTGGCTGGGTCAGTTGCCGTTTCTGTGTACAGTTTGCATGTTCTCCCTGCGTTCACATGGGTTTCCTCCAGGTTCTCTGGTTCCCCCCACAGCAAAAATGTGCTGGATAAGTTGGAAAAGTTAAGTCATTCCGCTGTGGTGACTCTGGATTAATAAAGGGACTAAGCTGAAAAGAAAATGAATGAATGAATGACTTTAGCGACAATTATCTACAAGCTGGGGTTGTAATAACACAATTTTAAGCGAGAATCAAAAAAATAAATGGCGAAAAAAAATATTTGCAAGAATCAGATGTATTACTAGCAGCTCTTTACCACAAAGAAACAAGAGCGGATATGTATGAATGTAGCATTGCGTTAATTTAGGCATCTGGTTGCATTAGCTGTTGTGTACCAATCCAGTTCTGACATCCATCACAGTGGTCTATTTAAATTCAATGATCTGGACTCTCTTCTCCATCCGCACCTCCTCCTAGATTAACTGTGATATCAACACGGGCTTATTGGAAATGCATGGTTTAGCCTAGGTATTTGTGCTTCAGTATACGTTTGATTGCTGTTTCTTGGTAAAATGAATGAGGGATAGTATGACGCCAATCTTTTATTCCTTTTCATTCATTCATTCATTCATTTTCCACACTTGCATTCAAGTTCAGATTTTTTAAGTCAAGCAATTTGTGAGAAACGCGCGTTAAGTGTGTCAAATGCGCAAAACGCTCTATTTGTGCCACGCAATTCGTGTGTATCAGCCATTCGCAACGCATCATTCGCGCAATTCGCGTCATTGGCGCGTATTGCGCCGCAGGATGTCTATTCACTAAATGTTTATATGCCAAAAAATGCCTTTTTCACCAAAGAAGGCTCACACAAATTCCAAAGGCAGATATTGATTAGATCAGGGCCTGGTGTGTGGACTTAGGGGGTTTTACGATGTGGTCAAATGTTGATTGGTCAGTTTGAATGTCTCAGTATTTGGGCTTTGGTCACATGGTCAAGAAAGAGACAAAATAGCTGGTAAACTTTACGCTGTCTTTTTTTTTTTCTTCTTCTCTGCGCTTTCCAGAGCTCTGTTCCTCTCCTTCTCTGGAGGTTATCTTCTCTGGCTCTACTGCTCCCAGGTTCTTTGAGGCCCACTTACTCTCTTTCTCTCTCTCTCTCCCTCCCCCTGTCTCTCTCTTTCTTAGGTAACTTTATTTTTACATTTAAGCTGGGTACAATTATTATCACATGTTTCTATCATTTCATATTTTATCACTTTAGACAGTTATTTGTAACTAATTCACTTGAAGCATAGCAAGTTATTGTCATTGAATCATATCATTATCAAGTTTTTGTAAATTACTTTTGATTTAACATCAACTTCTTAATTGCTCCATATTGCAATACAATTTAATTACATAATATCAACACTCTCCCACATTTATAGCTATTAATGCTTCCCGTATTTCTGTTTTTGGTATAAGATTGCAGAAGATTTGACTAGAAATGTACAGTTTTTCTACCATCATGCTGATAACTTTTTAGTCATTCAGCAGAACTACAGTTCGAACCGCTGTGGTTAAAACCCATCCTTACAGTATTTAGTTTCCTGTTTTCTGGAGTTTGCATGTACTTCTACTTATAATGTAATTGTTAGGCATAATTTCTGGATCTGCTGTGGATCTGCTATTGTTGTGCTCTCGCCTTTATGTTATTTCTTTTCACCAAGTCATATTTTTTTTGGCTCTTCTGCGAAGAAACCATAAAGTGGGCCTCATCCAGAAGCTGTAACTCTTTCTCTCCTCTCCATATTGCTTTTCCACCCTCCATCAGATTCATCTGGTGTCTTATCAAGCCGATGAGTGCGTTTTTTTGAAGTCCGGCCTCACTCTTGTACTTCTCCTCAATCTGAACCAGGTCATATTTATCAGTCCTATGATGAGGAAAGCAGAGAGCAGGCCACTTCCACTTTCTCCTCTTCACTTTCCTCTTTGCTCTCTCCATCAGTCTCATCACTCAACAGGTGAATTATCAAGCTGATGGGTGTGTTCCTGAAATCCAGCCTCACTTGTGTAAAGGGAACTGAAGAGCGTGCTACCTCCAGAAACTCATCCTTTTCTTTTTCTGCTCTCTCCCTGTCTCTTTTTTTCCTTCCATCAGTGTCACCAAAATCAAAAGGCATCTCAGCAAAGCTATAATGAAGATGCTTCACTGCTGTGCTGATGGTGTTTTGGGTTTTACACAAGGTTCAGGCACATACTCCATATCAAACGCATTTTTTGGTTGAAAAGGCCATGACTGTCAGATCACCAGACACAAAGCTGACTGAAGATTGAAAGAGATGGTCCTGACAGGAATATTTGTCTGCTATAAGCCTTACTCCATGATCTAAATCAAAAACAGAAATGAAAAATAATTGTAATAATAATAATAAAAAGGTTAAAATCATCTTAAATCAAATTTTTAAATTGTCTGTCTAAAATGTGTTGCGATGACCAGTTTTTTATTTATTTTTAAAAAATATTCTTATAAATATAAGTACTTACAAATACACAAGCAAGCAAGGCTGCCTGATGACAATTAGGCCTCTAAATAGGGCTTTCTTAACAAAATTCGAATTAAGTTCAAATTCGAAAAGGAATACTTAATGTTACTAGAAAAAAATGCTGTATTGTCTGCTACACCCACAAGAGTACACAAGCGAGCAATACACTAATATAAGCTAATATAATATAAGCCAATATAAAGCAGATCAAGCGAGCAGCCATCTTTTATTGAAATGACACTCACTTTTTTTAAGTGCAAAAATTTTCCACACAAATTCACACAACTATTCCTATAGAGTTTGCCTAAAAGGCACCTATTTTAACCCCTTTACATGATGTAAGATAAGCCTTTGGTGTCTCCAGAATGTGTCTGTAAAGTTTTAGCTCAAAATACTTATCAGTTAATTTATTAAAGCCTCCAGGATCTGCCCATTTAGTGTCTGAATACAGTGTAGTAGAGATCTGCGCGGGACTAAATTTTGAATCCCGCTCCCGCCCGCACCCGCCAGGTTTTAGCCCGAACCCGACCGCTCCCGCTTATATCAAGAATTTGTTGTCCCGCTGCCCGACCCGCCCCGTTTTCTGCCCGCCGCGCCCGATTCCCGCTAAAGAGCGGGGGAGAGCAAAACCGAAAATCACCCAGCTATACAGTCCAGACAGCCAAGCTGGTTGTATAAACACACACACAGCACCAAGCACACACACACAGACAAAGCTCTCTCTCTCTCTCATATGCGCGCGCACTAACACACACACACAAGCACCAAGCAGACACACAGGCGTTTGCTGTTATATCAACTCAAAGGCTTGTAATACCATGTATCAAGTACCAATGTAATACCAAAAGGTTTTATATAAAGGTATATAACTACTGAGTCGCGCCAGCTCAAGGCCGCAGCGCACATTACTCTCGGGCCGGTCTTACGGCCGCCTCATCTGGCCAATTGATTCGAGTCTGGCAGCCGGAGCCGGGCAGAGTGGTAAGTCTCCGGCAGGCGAGAATCTAGCCGGAACTCTCTCTTTTTTTTTGCAAAAATACCTCAGCATTATAACCCAGCCTTGTGCAGTGCTTCTGGAAACTACATGCTTACAAAGAAGACTTCATCGGCTGTTTGTTAAAGGAAGGATCAGAAAAGACCATAAGGGACTATGTCAGAACATCGATCAGTGCATCATCAGTTACAGGATCAGTTTCTTTCTCCGTTTCTCCTTCTCCATTGTTTACTCTAGCTTGCAAATGATGTATTTAATTGTGTTTTGTTACTTGTAACCACGTGTACTGTATCAGGTTAACTCTTTATATTCTCATATCGCGTGTAAAGCCACGTTGACGCAACGCGTGCCGCTTTGTTTACGGATTTAATGTTAAATGTGTTTGTGAGATCGCGCTCCACTGCCGTTTGTCATTGCTATGGCCATCGTAAGCTAGGGGCTAGAAGACTCGTGTCAATCTCCCTAGTTCTTCTGAGGAGGAGCGTTGTGTGTGTGTGTGTGTGTGTGTGTGTGTGTGTGTGTGTGTGTGTGTGTGTGTGTTTGTGTGTGTGTGTGAAAAAAGAGAAGGTAGAGTGTGACGGCTAGGATAGGAGACTCATCTGTCCATCATCTATATTTACATTCACCCACTGGCATCCAAAATCCACGCCTTACACTATGAAGTGTGTATGCACTGTGACTACTTTTATATTGTTGATTAGCTGCTGGGCATTTTACTCTGTCTCGTGCTGAAGGCATGCAGTGTCGACCAATCGCAGCAAGCTGTCATCGGTCCAATCAGTGCAGATTAGCTTCTCGCTAAGGAGGGGTTTGGGAACAAATGAATCACTGAATGATTCATATGGGAGTCGCTGGGATAATTAGGTAAACATAAATGCATATTATGAGACCATGAATGTGTTTTTTTTTTTTATCTTGCATGCATATCACCCTGTTGTAAGGAGACCCTTAGAACCAAAATATGACCCTATTTCATGTATATTTGGGGCTCTTTAAGAAAATATTTCAGTACCATTTTTAAAAAAATCAAAAACACCATCACTAATTTCAGAAAAGTTACACTTTTTCAACTTTTAAAAAATGACTTTTACTATAATGTTCATTATTTATATGTGTCAGTGGGGATACTTTCATAACAATTCTACAAAACTAGTTTTGCGCCATCTGCAAATAAAAAAAAAAAAAATTGTTTTAGATCTACCGCTGTGCCAAAAGGCCAAATCGTTGTGAAAGTATGGCTGCACTAATGCACTAGCCAACCATTTATAAAGTTTGGGTATCTAAGAGCTCTGCCTGTCTTGCTAAACTTAATTTTAGACCAAATTTTAGACTATAACAGCCATTTTTCTAAACTAAAATGCAATCTAAATATTTAACTTCATGTTTTGGTGTAATAATTTAATGCCCTAATTTTGCCTTTAACCTGACACGTTTTCTCAGTTTTGCAGCTGAACCAAATAAAATAAATTCAGTTTTACCCCAATGTAAGGAAAATTTATCAAGGACCGTTACAATTTACAAAACCATTAGAGACTTTCTCAATTAGTTTACTTAGTTCATTATCTAAAAATTTCCTTCCTATAATGGCGCAGCTCACTCAATGTAAATCTACTCCTTTTCCTTTGGTAAGGTAAATGGGACATGAGCCATTAGTGCTTGGGCTCCGATGAGTGCCATTGTGCTGTGAATGTTTTCATATTTTAAATAGTAATGTGCCCTATCATGACCTTCAGTTGACCTATTATGACCTGTATAATTTCTCCACAAATTAAGCAACCCATACACTTGACCTGAATCACTACTAGATGCTAATTAATGCTTCCTCAGAAGAAAGAGCCTGTGCCGCTGCCAATCAGCTCCAAGAAATTGAGATTTTTTTTTTTTTTAATGGATTAGAACTGCAGATATAAACACGTAATGCAGTGCTACATGTGTGTAATTTACTGTGTTCCATTCAAAAGGGCTCACCCCTATGCCCTAAACCCTAGCGTGTACCAGTCTGGAGTGACAGCTTTGAAGGGATTAGGGCTTAGGGATGAGCTCTTTCAAATTGAGTGGAGTGTGTGACACCAAACAACTTCCCTGGTTAAAGGATCATGGCCTGAAATGTCCATAAGTTCTATTTTTGAATATCCTTCACTGCAAAGGGCTCTTAAAAGTGGCCAGTTTTAAGCACCTTGTTTTGGAATGACATGGCGGTCATTATTATTTTTTTCTCTTTAGAGGGCGATATATCCCATTTGGAATGCACCGATTGTGTTTAGCAGTTTCACGTCACAAGTGCATAAATGAAAATCCTTTCTTCAGCCACTGATTTAAATTTTAAAGTATTAGTTCATAAAAAAAAAATAATAATAAATAAAATAAATAAAATGAAATTGTCTTATTAATTACCAGTGTTGGGCACATTCCTTTTAAAAGAGTAATTATTTATAGTTAATATTTACTTCTCACAAATAGTAACTGAGTTACATAATTCTAAAAGTAAGTATTTACCAGGGAAAGTTGCTTTTAAAAAAAACTAGTTTGTTAAATGACTAAAATAAATTTAAAGCATTGTACACTAATCTACACTATTTTCTGTTGTGGGACAATGTGAGAGACAACCATCAAATTCAACATATCATTATAAATATTATCATACTATAGTTGCACAATAAAACACAATAGATGGTTTAAAAATTTAAGTTTGCCTAAAAGTAGTACTTCTATTTCCAGTTGGCAAAAGCTACCTTTGAACTTGTTGAATTTGCCATCGTTCTGACTCCTGGTCATTGGTGTGTGCCACTGACTGTGCGTGTTTGTGAATACCACCTCCCTTTGATTGACAAACGGTGGAAGTGGACTCTATTCAAGCCAATCATCTTATTCTTAGATACATCACGTTCACAAACACATCAATCACCATCGCTGGTTGGTTATTATGGAACAAAATCAATGCCAAAAGTATTGAATTAAAAAGCTAGTTGAATAGCCCAAACTGAAAAAAAATATACACCGTATTAACAAGTTCTTGCATTTTAATGACTTCAATACCAGGGTTTGTATTTTTAGGTCCTGAAATTTAACATATCTGTTTATTTAAGCTGTGAATATTTCAATGAAAAAATATTTCAAACACATTTTCATACTTATAAATTTAATAATGCATATTCAATTTCCAGATTTCACTTACAAACTATTCAATACCCTTTAAAAATATGATGTATAATATTCAAAAGGTAATTTTCAGTTTATTTTATTTCAGTTCAAATGTTCGTTCAAATTCGACTGTTAAAATTCAACATTACATCCGGGAACTGCAGGAAAAGCAATAGATTGCAGACTGAAGATCGCCAGCAGAGCCAGTCTTTAGATGAATATGATGTTACACATTCTATCTTAATAACTCATTCTTCCATAGACGTGAAGTATTAAATTGACAGCTAAAGAATATGAACGTAAGAAAAACAGGAGAAGAAATATTATAATAATACAAAATAGATAAACATTGCTAGGGCTAAGAACAGTTCGGAAAAAAGATATGCAAAAACCAGAGAGATTTTATGTCACACAAAACAGTTTACTCGGAACGGTTAAACGGAGAGTTCAGGCATGATTTAAGGTTGGGTATGGATGGGACGTGTAATTTAAAATAATTTAATATAACTTGCGAGTGCATTAATGGAGCATCTTTAGTTATTCATATAGAACCATCTAATATATGGCATAACGAATAATTGGTTATTAGACTAAGTGTTTGCGCTATTTAAACGCAGCTAAGTCAGGATTGAGATAGGCTATATATTTTCATTATTTAAATTACTATTTAACGTAAATGTTTGCAAAATGTCTTTAGTTTGTCCAGATTATTGTTTTTCCTCTAAAATAGAGACTACACAGAAGGAAAATAATTGAATTGATGAATGAGTGAAATTATTGACGTTTTTATACCTGTGCTGTGTGGCTTGCAAGCGACAAAAGCGAACGAGCGGTCGCGAGCTTCGGTGGCCGGTCAGAGCCAGCACCGCACATCAAACTGGTTAAAAGATGCTGGATGGCTGCCAATATATGATGGGAATTCTTACGAAGTTTCGGCTAATATCTGGGCTTGTGCATATAATATGTAAAGTGAAAGTGAAAGTCGTGACATTTGGCCAAGCATAAGAATACAAGAGTGCTTCCATTATAATGTTAATCATGACATATTTCATGCTTGGGCCTATATGAATAACACCTAGCCGTTTACGAAAGTGGAGCTGTCGGCACAAAATGTTGCATGTAATCTAAATACAGTGTAAATTCACTATGGTTGATCCTGGATCATCATCATCATTTAAATACAGTGTAAATTCACTATTGTTGATCCTGGATCATCATCATCATTTAAATACAGTGTAAATTCACTATTGTTGATTCTGGATCATCATCATTTAAATATAGTGCAAATTCACTATGGTTGATCCTGTATCATCATCATCATTTAAATAAAGTGTAAATTCACTATGGTTGATCCTGGATCATAATCATCATTTAAATACAGTGTAAAGTCACTAATGTTGATCCTGGATCATCATCATCATTTAAATACAGTGTAAATTCATTATTGTTGATCCTGGATCATCATCATCATTTAAATACAGTGTAAATTCACTATTGTTGATTCTGGATCATCATCATTTAAATATAGTGCAAATTCACTATGGTTGATCCTGTATCATCATCATCATTTAAATAAAGTGTAAATTCACTATGGTTGATCCTGGATCATCATCATCATTTAAATACAGTGTAAATTCACTAATGTTGATCCTGGATCATCATCATCATTTAAATACAGTGTAAATTCACTATGGTTGATCCTGGATCATCATCATCATTTAAATACAGTGTAAATTCACTATTGTTGATCCTGGATCATCATCATCATTTAAATACAGTGTAAATTCACTATGGTTGATCCTGGATCATCATCATCATTTAAATACAGTGTAAATTCATTATTGTTGATCCTGGATCATCATCATCATTTAAATACAGTGTAAATTCACTATTGTTGATTCTGGATCATCATCATTTAAATATAGTGCAAATTCACTATGGTTGATCCTGGATCATCATCATCATTTAAATACAGTGTAAATTCACTATTGTTGATCCTGGATCATCATCATCATTTAAATACAGTGTAAATTCACTATTGTTGATCCTGGATCATCATCATTTAAATATAGTGCAAATTCACTATGGTTGATCCTGGATCACCATCATCATTTAAATACAGTGTAAATTCACGATTGTTGATCCTAGATCATCATCATCATTTAAATACAGTGTAAATTCACTATGGTTGATCCTGGATCATCATCATCATTTAAATACAGTGTAAATTCACTATTGTTGATTCTGGATCATCATCATTTAAATAGTGTAAATTCACTATTGTTGATCCTGGATCATCATCATCATTTAAATACAGTGTAAATTCACTATTGTTGATTCTGGATCATCATCATTTAAATATAGTGCAAATTCACTATGGTTGATCCTGGATCATAATCATCATTTAAATACAGTGTAAATTCACTAATGTTGATCCTGGATCATCATCATCATTTAAATACAGTGTAAATTCATTATTGTTGATCCTGGATCATCATCATCATTTAAATACAGTGTAAATTCACTATTGTTGATTCTGGATCATCATCATTTAAATATAGTGCAAATTCACTATGGTTGATCCTGGATCATCATCATCATTTAAATACAGTGTAAATTCACTATGGTTGATCCTGGATCATCATCACCATTTAAATACAGTGTAAATTCACTAATGTTGATCCTGGATCATCATCATCATTTAAATACAGTGTAAATTCACTATGGTTGATCCTGGATCATCATCATCATTTAAATACAGTGTAAATTCATTATTGTTGATCCTGGATCATCATCATCATTTAAATACAGTGTAAATTCACTATTGTTGATTCTGGATCATCATCATTTAAATATAGTGCAAATTCACTATGGTTGATCCTGGATCATCATCATCATTTAAATACAGTGTAAATTCACTATTGTTGATCCTGGATCATCATCATTTAAATATAGTGCAAATTCACTATTGTTGATCCTGGATCACCATCATCATTTAAATACAGTGTAAATTCGCTAATGTTGATCCTGGATCATCATCATCATTTAAATACAGTGTAAATTCACGATTGTTGATCCTAGATCATCATCATCATTTAAATACAGTGTAAATTCACTAATGTTGACCCTGGATCATCATCATCATCATTTAAATACAGTGTAAATTCACTAATGTTGACCCTGGATCATCATCATCATCATTTAAATACAGTGTAAATTCACTATTGTTGATCCTGGATCATCATCATCATTTAAATACAGTGTAAATTCACTATTGTTGATCCTGGATAACCATCATCATTTAAATACAGTGTAAATTCACTATTGCTGATCCTAGATCATCATTATCATTTAAATACAGTGTAAATTCACTATTGTTGATCCTGTATCATCATCATCCTTTAAATACAGTGTGAATTCACTAATGTTGACCCTGGATCATCATCATCATTTAAATACAGTGTAAATTCACTATTGTTGATCCTGGATCATCATCATTTAAATAGTGTAAATTCACTATTGTTGATCCTGGATCATCATCATCATTTAAATACAGTGTAAATTCACTATTGGTAATCCTGTATCATCGTCATTTAAATACAGTGTAAATTCACTATTGTTGATCCTGGATCATCATCATCATTTAAATACAGTGTAAATTCACTATTGTTGATCCTGGATCATCATCATCATTTAAATACAGTGTAAATTCACTATTGGTAATCCTGTATCATCGTCATTTAAATACAGTGTAAATTCACTATTGTTGACCCTGGATCATCATCATCATTTAAATACAGTGTAAATTCACTATTGTTGATCCTGTATCATCATCATCATTTAAAAACAGTGTGAATTCACTAATGTTGACCCTGGATCATCATCATCATTTAAATACAGTGTAAATTCACTATTGGTAATCCTGTATCATCATCATTTAAATACAGTGTAAATTCACTATTGGTAATCCTGTATCATCGTCATTTAAATACAGTGTAAATTCACTAATGTTGACACTGGATCATCATCATCATTTAATACAGTGTAAATTCACTAATGTTGACACTGGATCATCATCATTTCAATTGTGTAAATTCACTATTGTTGATCCTGGATAATCATCATTTAAATATAGTGTATAGTGCAAATTCACTGTGGTTGATCCTGGATCTTCATCATCATTTAAATACAGTGTAAATTCACTATTGTTGATCCTGGATCATCATCATTTAAATACAGTGTAAATTTACTATTGTTGATCCTGGATCATCATCATTTAAATACAGTGTAAATTCACTATTGTTGATCCTGGATCATCATCATCATTTAAATACAGTGTAAATTCACTATTGTTGATCCTGGATCATCATCATCATTTAAATACAGTGTAAATTCACTATTGTTGATCCTGGATCATCATCATTTAAATATAGTGCAAATTCACTATGGTTGATCCTGGATCACCATCATCATTTAAATACAGTGTAAATTCACGATTGTTGATCCTAGATCATCATCATCATTTAAATACAGTGTAAATTCACTATGGTTGATCCTGGATCATCATCATCATTTAAATACAGTGTAAATTCACTATTGTTGATTCTGGATCATCATCATTTAAATAGTGTAAATTCACTATTGTTGATCCTGGATCATCATCATCATTTAAATACAGTGTAAATTCACTATTGTTGATTCTGGATCATCATCATTTAAATATAGTGCAAATTCACTATGGTTGATCCTGGATCATAATCATCATTTAAATACAGTGTAAATTCACTAATGTTGATCCTGGATCATCATCATCATTTAAATACAGTGTAAATTCATTATTGTTGATCCTGGATCATCATCATCATTTAAATACAGTGTAAATTCACTATTGTTGATTCTGGATCATCATCATTTAAATATAGTGCAAATTCACTATGGTTGATCCTGGATCATCATCATCATTTAAATACAGTGTAAATTCACTATGGTTGATCCTGGATCATCATCACCATTTAAATACAGTGTAAATTCACTAATGTTGATCCTGGATCATCATCATCATTTAAATACAGTGTAAATTCACTATGGTTGATCCTGGATCATCATCATCATTTAAATACAGTGTAAATTCATTATTGTTGATCCTGGATCATCATCATCATTTAAATACAGTGTAAATTCACTATTGTTGATTCTGGATCATCATCATTTAAATATAGTGCAAATTCACTATGGTTGATCCTGGATCATCATCATCATTTAAATACAGTGTAAATTCACTATTGTTGATCCTGGATCATCATCATTTAAATATAGTGCAAATTCACTATTGTTGATCCTGGATCACCATCATCATTTAAATACAGTGTAAATTCGCTAATGTTGATCCTGGATCATCATCATCATTTAAATACAGTGTAAATTCACGATTGTTGATCCTAGATCATCATCATCATTTAAATACAGTGTAAATTCACTAATGTTGACCCTGGATCATCATCATCATCATTTAAATACAGTGTAAATTCACTAATGTTGACCCTGGATCATCATCATCATCATTTAAATACAGTGTAAATTCACTATTGTTGATCCTGGATCATCATCATCATTTAAATACAGTGTAAATTCACTATTGTTGATCCTGGATAACCATCATCATTTAAATACAGTGTAAATTCACTATTGCTGATCCTAGATCATCATTATCATTTAAATACAGTGTAAATTCACTATTGTTGATCCTGTATCATCATCATCCTTTAAATACAGTGTGAATTCACTAATGTTGACCCTGGATCATCATCATCATTTAAATACAGTGTAAATTCACTATTGTTGATCCTGGATCATCATCATTTAAATAGTGTAAATTCACTATTGTTGATCCTGGATCATCATCATCATTTAAATACAGTGTAAATTCACTATTGGTAATCCTGTATCATCGTCATTTAAATACAGTGTAAATTCACTATTGTTGATCCTGGATCATCATCATCATTTAAATACAGTGTAAATTCACTATTGTTGATCCTGGATCATCATCATCATTTAAATACAGTGTAAATTCACTATTGTTGATCCTGTATCATCATCATCATTTAAATACAGTGTGAATTCACTAATGTTGACCCTGGATCATCATCATCATTTAAATACAGTGTAAATTCACTATTGGTAATCCTGTATCATCATCATTTAAATACAGTGTAAATTCACTATTGGTAATCCTGTATCATCGTCATTTAAATACAGTGTAAATTCACTAATGTTGACACTGGATCATCATCATCATTTAATACAGTGTAAATTCACTAATGTTGACACTGGATCATCATCATTTCAATTGTGTAAATTCACTATTGTTGATCCTGGATAATCATCATTTAAATATAGTGTATAGTGCAAATTCACTGTGGTTGATCCTGGATCTTCATCATCATTTAAATACAGTGTAAATTCACTATTGTTGATCCTGGATCATCATCATTTAAATACAGTGTAAATTTACTATTGTTGATCCTGGATCATCATCATTTAAATACAGTGTAAATTCACTATTGTTGATCCTGGATCATCATCATCATCATTTAAATACAGTGTAAATTCACTATTGTTGATCCTGGATCATCATTATTTAAATAGTGTAAATTCACTATTGTTGATCCTAGATCATCATCATTTAAATACAGTGTAAATTCACTAATGTTGACCCTGAATCATCATCATCATTTAAATACAGTGTAAATTCACTAATGTTGACCCTGGATCATCATCATCATCATTTAAATACAGTGTAAATTCACTATTGTTGATCCTGAATCATCATCATCATTTAAATACAGTGTAAATTCACTATTGTTGATCCTGGATCATCATCATCATTTAAATACAGTGTAAATTCACTATGGTTGATCCTGGATCATCATCATCATTTAAATACAGTGTGAATTCACTATTGTTGATCCTGGATCATCATCATCATTTAAATACAGTGTAAATTCACTATTGTTGATCCTAGATCATCATCATCATTTAAATACAGTGTAAATTCACTATTGTTGATCCTGAATCATCATCATTTAAATACAGTGTAAATTCACTATTGCTGATCCTAGATCATCATCATCATTTAAATACAGTGTAAATTCACTATTGTTGATCCTGGATCATCATCATCATTTAAATACAGTGTGAATTCACTAATGTTGACCCTGGATCATCATCATCATTTAAATACAGTGTAAATTCACTAATGTTGACCCTGGATCATCATCATCATCATTTAAATACAGTGTAAATTCACTATTGTTGATCCTGAATCATCATCATCATTTAAATACAGTGTAAATTCACTATTGTTGATCCTGGATCATCATCATCATTTAAATACAGTGTAAATTCACTATTGTTGATCCTGGATCATCATCATCATTTAAATACAGTGTAAATTCACTATTGTTGATCCTGAATCATCATCATTTAAATACAGTGTAAATTCACTATTGCTGATCCTAGATCATCATCATCATTTAAATACAGTGTAAATTCACTATTGTTGATTCTGGATCATCATCATTTAAATACAGTGTAAATTCACTATTGTTGATCCTGGATCATCATCATCATTTAAATACAGTGTGAATTCACTAATGTTGACCCTGGATCATCATCATCATCATCATTTAAATACAGTGTAAATTCACTATTGTTGATCCTAGATCATCATCATCATTTAAATACAGTGTAAATTTACTATTGGTAATCCTGTATCATCATCATTTAAATACAGTGTAAATTCACTAATGTTGACCCTGGATCATCATCATCATCATTTAAAAACAGTGTAAATTCACTATTGTTGATCCTGGATCATCATTATTTAAATAGTGTAAATTCAGTATTGTTGACCCTGGATCATCATCATCATTTAAATACAGTGTAAATTCACTAATTTTGACCCTGGATCATCATCATTTAAATAGTGTAAATTCACTATTGTTGATCCTAGATCATCATCATCATTTAAATAGTGTAAATTCACTATTGTTGACCCTGGATCATCATCATTTAAATAGTGTAAATTCACTATTGTTGATCCTAGATCATCATCATCATTTAAATACAGTGTAAATTCACTATTGTTGATCCTGGATCATCATCATTTAAATGCAGTGTAGATTCACTATTGTTGATCCTGGATCATCATCATCATCATTTAAATACAGTGTAAATTCACTATTGTTGATCCTAGATCATCATCATCATTTAAATACAGTGTAAATTCACTATTGGTAATCCTGTATCATCATCATTTAAATACAGTGTAAATTCACTAATTTTGACCCTGGATCATCATCATCATCATTTAAAAACAGTGTAAATTCACTATTGTTGATCCTGGATCATCATTATTTAAATAGTGTAAATTCACTATTGTTGACCCTGGATCAACATCATCATTTAAATACAGTGTAAATTCACTAATTTTGACCCTGGATCATCATCATTTAAATAGTGTAAATTCACTATTGTTGATCCTAGATCATCATCATCATTTAAATAGTGTAAATTCACTATTGTTGATCCTGGATCATCATCATCATTTAAATACAGTGTAAATTCACTATTGTTGATCCTGGATCATCATCATCATTTAAATACAGTGTAAATTCACTATTGTTGATTCTGGATCATCATCATTTAAATATAGTGCAAATTCACTATTGTTGATCCTGGAAAATCATCATTTAAATATAGTGTATAGTGCAAATTCACTGTGGTTGATCCTGGATCTTCATCAGCATTTAAATAGTGTAAATTCACTATTGTTAATCCTGGATCATCATCATCATTTAAATACAGTGTGAATTCACTATTGTTGATCCTGGATCATCATCATCATTTAAATACAGTGTAAATTCACTATTGTTGATCCTGGATCATCATCATCATTTAAATACAGTGTAAATTCACTATTGTTGATCCTGGATCATCGTCATTTAAATACAGTGTAAATTCACTATTGGTAATCCTGTATCATCATCATTTAAATACAGTGTAAATTCACTAATGTTGACCCTGGATCATCATCATCATCATTTAAAAACAGTGTAAATTCACTATTGTTGATCCTGGATCATCATTATTTAAATAGTGTAAATTCAGTATTGTTGACCCTGGATCATCATCATCATTTAAATACAGTGTAAATTCACTAATTTTGACCCTGGATCATCATCATTTAAATAGTGTAAATTCACTATTGTTGATCCTAGATCATCATCATCATTTAAATAGTGTAAATTCACTATTGTTGACCCTGGATCATCATCATTTAAATAGTGTAAATTCACTATTGTTGATCCTAGATCATCATCATCATTTAAATACAGTGTAAATTCACTATTGTTGATCCTGGATCATCATCATTTAAATGCAGTGTAAATTCACTATTGTTGATCCTGGATCATCATCATCATCATTTAAATACAGTGTAAATTCACTATTGTTGATCCTAGATCATCATCATCATTTAAATACAGTGTAAATTCACTATTGGTAATCCTGTATCATCATCATTTAAATACAGTGTAAATTCACTAATTTTGACCCTGGATCATCATCATCATCATTTAAAAACAGTGTAAATTCACTATTGTTGATCCTGGATCATCATTATTTAAATAGTGTAAATTCACTATTGTTGACCCTGGATCAACATCATCATTTAAATACAGTGTAAATTCACTAATTTTGACCCTGGATCATCATCATTTAAATAGTGTAAATTCACTATTGTTGATCCTAGATCATCATCATCATTTAAATAGTGTAAATTCACTATTGTTGATCCTGGATCATCATCATCATTTAAATACAGTGTAAATTCACTATTGTTGATCCTGGATCATCATCATCATTTAAATACAGTGTAAATTCACTATTGTTGATTCTGGATCATCATCATTTAAATATAGTGCAAATTCACTATTGTTGATCCTGGAAAATCATCATTTAAATATAGTGTATAGTGCAAATTCACTGTGGTTGATCCTGGATCTTCATCAGCATTTAAATAGTGTAAATTCACTATTGTTAATCCTGGATCATCATCATCATTTAAATACAGTGTGAATTCACTATTGTTGATCCTGGATCATCATCATCATTTAAATACAGTGTAAATTCACTATTGTTGATCCTGGATCATCGTCATTTAAATACAGTGTAAATTCACTATTGTTGATCCTGGATCATCATCATTTAAATACAGTGTGAATTCACTATTGTTGATCCTAGATCATCATCATCATTTAAATACAGTGTAATTTCACTAATGTTGACCCTGGATCATTATCGTCATTTAAATACAGTGTAACTTCACTATTGTTGATCCTGAATCATCATCATCATTTAAATACAGTGTAAATTCACTATTGTTGATCCTGGATCATCATCATCATTTAAATACAGTGTAAATTCACTATTGTTGATCCTGGATCATCAGCATATAAATACAGTCCGTTTAAAAAAAAAATTAACACAATTAACGCAGTTGCAGTTTTTTTTTCCTGTTGTGGCCAGGGGCGACTGACCATGTGGCAGACCGGGCAGTTTTTTGGGCCGGGCTGATCATCTTCTTATGATCTGATCGACCCATAAAACACTTAGCAGACTGTCATGTTTTTCTCCCTAAGTGACTGACGATTCTGTGAGCTGTAACGCTCTGAAAGTAAGATGTTTCTTTTCCGGACAGAGCGGCCATGTGACATAATCTGCAGCCCATTGGTTCTTTTCGTTATTGACATTGGGCTGACTCAATCACAAACTTCCATGTTGCGCTCTGTGTAACTTTAGTGTGTATTTGTCAGAATAGTCGAGAGTCACGCCTGTTACTTACGCGCGGGTCCGCGGGAGAGCAGGCATTTGCCTTTTGCGTCTCTGCACTTTGCAGCATGCAGCGGGGCACAGATCAATATATTCCTGTCTATGCTATCTAGTTACTGGTGTCTGTCCAAATAAATATACTTTTTTTTTTACTTTTAATCTGCACCACGGCCCGCGGCAACTTCCTCCTATGCTGTTTCCTTAACCTGCAAGTTTTTATTTTACAAATTATAAAGAATGTCAAGCTCTATGAGGAGTGTCATTCATGTATTTTAAGATGCACTCGGTCAGAAGACAAGCGCATGAGATATCATGACATTGTGTTTTTGATTGTCAGCATGATGTGGGCTTATAGTGACAATAATATTTATACAATATGGTTATAATAATATTTATACATGACCAAACTAATGTGCAACTTTTTTTACCTTTAGTTTTGTAGAAACTAAATTATTTGTTGCATTTTTTAGGGATGCACCGATATGGATTTTATGGCCGATACCGATAACCGATAATTCTTTAGACTTGGAGGCCGATAGCCGATATATATAGGCCGATAATTATAAATATTTCAAAATGTTATATTTTTATACAGCAAACTTCATAAAAGCTGAAACTCTGCTCTTTTGAACTGAATAGCCTATACTCAAAGCAAAAAAGCTATGATTTCAAAATATATAACATATATTCAATTATATATAACCTATATTCACGATTTCACACAAATCAGCATGCAAAAAATACATTATTTCATTTTCTTCATAGCAAATTAATATGCAAATTGACTGTTGCATAAAATTAAAAAGGTTAAATAACACAATGGGATTTAATTAACAAGCAAGTTAAATATATTTTAAATAAGATGAAAATTAAAGAGCTAAGGACTCAAACCCGCTCAAATGTTCTAGAATAAAACGGGTTACAGTAATGTACATGTGTACAAATATGTCATGTCCAAAAAAGCCTTTTTTATTTAATGTAGCGGAAACCATGCTCTTTAAAAGTTCTCTGTAGTTGTCTTGACAACACAAACTGCTGCTCTGGGATGAGCCGCGTGCAAAAGATGCCCCTCTTAACGCAAAGGCGCATTCAATCGGCCCTTAAGCAGCCAAACTAAAAATATATAAAATAGGCAAAAATGTTTTAATCGTTTAACTGATAGCATTAATCGGTTACAAACGCACCCTTTCGGTTAATAATTAATGTAAAAAGGTTTTGTGATTTATAATAATAACAGCGGGGCATTAAATAAAGGCATATTTTCCGTGGAGTAAGCAATTTGAGGAAGTCTGTGATTTTTATTTGACGGAAGAAAAAAACATATGATTGGAAAAAACTGCCTATGCCGGTTATTAAAAAGAATCAGTCAGTATTTTTGTTTTGTAATAAAAATTAATTATTTAAGTGTAAATAATTTAGGGCAGTCCCATTTATTTTATTCATTTTATTTAAATTATTCTGCTCTTCTGTGCTAAACACTGCAGGTGTGTAAAAATGCTCTGTTGTCTGGTTCTATTAATATGCTAGCATATAAAAATAAATCAGTATTTTAAAATGCAATATTTAATGTGTCAGACACAAAATAGACACGTCAATTTGTTTAATGTTAAATTAATAGTAATTTGACCAGTTAACCGTTAATAACCAATTAATGAGCGGCGGTTGTCGGTTAGCAAAATTAACCGAAATGAGCATCTCTAGCAATGCGTTGACAATAACAAATAATTAAATTAGATTAAAAACCTTCCGTAAAGTTTTTGTTTAGCAAGTCACGTGTGCAGGTCAGTTTGGTGTGTATGTGTGTGTGTGTGTGAAGCGAGGAGGGAGAGACAGAAAATGACCCGCTTTTATTGGGTCCTCGTTCATTCACCGGCTGCAACTAAAAAAATTAACCCCGAAACTAATATTATTCGGCCCTGGAGTAATAAGTAAATCTCCCTGCTATCTCTAACAGAAACAAATAGACAGAGCAGGAAAGGCTTTCATATGTAATATTTTTCCTGAGGAGATTTGAAGCAAAATACATACAATGGCACTCTTTCAAAAATATCTACAATGATAAGGATAATGGTTACTTACTGAGTTATTAACGCACAGCAATACCACGCGAGGAAAGGACGGACTTTGAAGGAATAATCAGTGTGAAGAGAGATCCATGAACAAGTCTAAACATGTTCCGCCCATGCGTGCGCGGCAACAATTACATAATTTATCGGCTTAAAGATATCGGCTTAATTTAGACATTGGATCGATAACGATAATCTTAAAAATAGCATTTATCGGCCGATAACGATATGGTCACCGATATATCGTGCATCCCTAGCATTTTTCAATTGTTTAAGTTCATTTGATTGACAATGTAAAATCTTTTAGCTACGTTTGATGTTTCATTGTTGAGTTAAACATTTTTTAGGGTATCTGACATATTGCTTTTATTATTTATCTTTATTTTATTAATCAACATTAACTGTGTGCGTCAGCAGGCAGTTTTTGTCATGTTCATTATTTATTAGGCTCCCTCAAAAGATACAGGCACCCACATTTCCATTGTGGATTATAATTTTATTATAATAATAAATAAAAATAATTAAAGTTTTTAATTTGTCATCACTCGTTATTTCCTCTATGTGGCTTTTGCGCTTTTATAGAATAGGAGTTGGTAAACATATTCAAGGGCATGCACAAATGGGGAGCATTTTGATTGATGTAGTGGGCCGCTCTGGCCCAAAATGCCAGGGCCGATTTTTTATTATTTTTTTTGTCCCAGTCCAGCCCTGCAATGAGTGCAACTAAATAGATTGCTAAATACTCCCCACTGACTTTTCTACTTGTTGCGCTTTACATATCTATAGTTCCACATTGTGATTTCCCATCCTGTTTGAGCACTGGTTTTCCAGATTTAGTGATCCTGAAAAGTTCCTATCCGGATCAGATTAATCCAATCCAATGTTGCTTTGAAAAACTGGCTCAAAAAGTAAGATGGATTAAGTGATCACGGATCCTAAAAACAGGATTACTAAATCCAGATCAATTTTATCCGGATTAAACCTTTTGAAAAAACGGGCCCTGGAGTCTGTTCTTCTCTTCTAACACAATCTCACACAATTCATATCTATTTGATTTAGCAGCTAATTCGTATGAATTAGTACAGTCCCATTTGTACAATTTAGTTTGATTTGCTTATCCCCCAATGACAGTTACGTGTAGGGTTGCGTGCCACACCTCCTTTTAAAATTGCACATTTTCATACAAATTTCATACGAATTCATACGAATTAGCTACTAAACCGACAAAACATAAAATAGTTAAGTCCCCTCAGGAGATCAGGCTATCGCACCAGGCTTAAACAATCTTAAGATGATTTGGCAAATCCTGAATATTTTAATCTTGATATTTGAATTCTGGCTAATTTGGTTGTTTAAAGGGGTTCATGAATCAGATTAAAATGTCTAGATCAGGGGTCTCAAACTCAATTTACCTGGGGGCCGCAGGAGGCAAAGTCTGGGTGAGGCTGGGCCGCATAAGGGATTTCACAAAAAAAAGTCCTCAAATGTCATTATTAACAGTTTTAATTATTTCTTCTGAACATGAAGTGTCCTAAACATTAATAGAACATTGAGTGAAGATTATGAACAGTTCTTCTGAACATGGCATCTTTTGCCTACTCCTTGATGCCAAAGACTTGACAGCGATTCTTCTCACAAATCTGAACCACAGCAGTTGAGACCCTCAGTATGGTTTGAAGATGATCATCATTAAGTCTAGACCTGTACTTTGACTTATTGAAGTTCAAGGTGGAGAATAACTTCTCACACACTTCTCACACACTCAGAACTTCCATTCCCTCACCTAAAAAAAAGGCGTATATATGTATAAATAAAACACCCCCACCCCACTCCAGTCACATCAGTCTGTGCCAGTCTGTATCTACCTATAATATATATAAGATGAAGGCTGTAGCTAGGTAGGTGGCAGGCTGCAGATAGGTAGCTAAGTGGCAGGCAGGGGCGGGAACAGCTTACCTTGGTTCTGGCCGGGGCGCCCGTTACAGCGTCTAACAAAGGGGCGGGGTGCGTGGTGACGTAACCGGCATCCCCGCCCCTTTGTTTACACGGCGGGCGGGGAATGCCAGTGACCGCTGTGTACAGATAGAATCAGCGGAGCGGGGAGCGCTCTCTCTCCACGCTCCGCTGTTTCTATCAGGCCCCGTTTACACTAGTGCGTTTTAAAACGGCGTTTTAGAATGAAAACAATCCGCGTCCACACTCGCGTTTTACCCAGCGTTTCTGAACTGTTCTCCGTCCACACCAAAACGCTGAAAACGCACATCACGTGACCACACACACACACTTTGGCAATCGCTGGAGCCCATCTACCCAGATGAGAGCTCTGCTAGTCGGACTTCTCATCAAGCATCTCCCGCTGGATCTAATCTCACTATATTTATTAAACGTGATATTTCATTCATCTTGTTGTCTTTATTTAACGACATATTCCCTGACTTTGGTCATTGGAATCTATTACTTGTTCTCAGGTAACGTGTTTTGGCTGAGCGCAAAGATAAGTTAATGATTAATGTAACCACGTACATTCTGTATATTGACTGATCGCTTGCCTTTATTTCCTATAATGTATAAACTTATTGTAGGCCTATGTTATACTTTTATAATGGCCATTATCGATTATTAAAATTGATATTCAGCAAAAGAGAGGCTGTGTTTCGTATTTTCACTGAAATTGAAAGGAGGCAGTTGTTATCGGCTCCGTTTTGTTATAAATATCCACACAGGGAAGATGACGCTCATATATGCAGCACGGCGCCTCAACATTTCTGCTGTCTGTTTAGTTGTTAATATTAAAATAAAAATAGGCAGTTCCTTATATCATGTTTACATTTTATAGTTGAGAAAGTGAAACAACGTAGCCAAGGTGATGTGAATGAAGTTATAAAGTACACTGTTCCCTGTGAAGATTGACGCGTGTCCTCGGTATGTTTTCCATATCAAACTGAGAAGAAGAGATGCAGCCTTGATCAAACTTACGAAGTCTGAACTTACACGGAGAAGATTCAGGACTAAACTGTGTGTTAGGCTACGTAATATTGAGGAAAAGCCCCAATCAGAGAGCCGAATGTCTGCAGCCCCGCCTCCGTTTTCAGATGTCTCCGTCTTTCCCCATCCACACTGAGACGGAGCAGCAGCGTTTCAGAATGAAAACGGCCTCTCCAGCGTTTTCGAAACTATCCGTTTTCAGCGCTCGAGAACTCCGGCGTAGTGTGGACGGATTCTGTCAGTGTACAGCGGTCGGCGCGGGCCACAAAATATTGCACTGAGGGCCGCAAATGGCCCGCGGGCCGCGAGTTTGAGACCCCTGGTCTAGATGAACTAATCGTAGATTGGTTAAACAAGGTATGAAGAACCAACCCGCAGTCTGCTACAATAAGTGTTGTACTTATAAATAAATTGCATATATGAGGTCTAAACAGATTTCCATCTAAAAACTTAAAAATGTATTATGTGACACATAATTATATGATACAGAGTTGATGGGGTGCTTCAACTGCCAGAACAAATTAAAACATCGAGCCTACACGAGGACTTGTTTAAGCCTTATGTATTTGTTTAAGCCATTTGCTCCTTTCTTTCTGCAAATGGCAGAAATGTAATTTCTGTCTGAATTATTAAATAAGCCCTACTCATTAATTCATCTGGGAAATGATGTGTTAATTATGCAGCCAGGGAGCACTACACCAAGATCCGGGCCTTATTATATTCACAACCATGTGCTAATGACTGAATCGCTGATTGATTAACAAGATGAAAGTACTGAACTGTAATAATGGAGTAATTCTACTTGGTTCATGGTTTACTTTTCATGGATCAGCTCTCTGTGTTGTGCACATAACAAGCCTAAAATCAATCACATTTTTCTTGTCGTGCAGCAAAAGATCAGCAGCAGTTTCGCGAATTGATTAGCTCGTCTGCTGAGCATTAGAGGGAAAAAAACATCCATTTTAGAGCTTTTTGCACATTGACGCTGCTCTTGTCTCATTGCCTTGGAGTCAGGGAACGTTTCGTGCTCAAGACGGGATCAATGATATGAAGACTCATGCTTTTAGCTGCTAGGAGACCACTGGATACCAAGAAAGACAAGCACAACATTTCCTCAAGTAATGTTTTAAATACTGATGCACCAGATCAGGCTTTCTGCTCTAAATAATTGTAGTGTGATGTTGTGTTTGCGCTCGGAGAACTAAAGGGAATTAATTATGGAAAATACAAGTGCCTGGATCAATGATTTATGTAACAGAGCCAATCCCATGTGGGCTATTAGAGCTACTCAATCTTTTGCGCAGACTAATTATTTTAAAATGAATGTAGATGGAACATTGGATTCTTTCAGGAGCGCCTTCCACCTCCTTACTTAACACAAGTGTAACAAATGCTTTTATTTTTTATGGCTATCGGGGAAATAAACAAACTTAGCTTGAGCAAAATGAGTGTAATTATATGTGAAGTTATATGTAAAGTAATATAAAGTTATACTATTATCAAATATATCATATATACACTAATATAAGTGATCTTGTGATAAAGTAAATAATATAGAATAAAAAAATATTTTCTCCATAATTTAGATCAGAAAAAATTGGATAAAAAAACAATTAGCTTGAACAAATAAATATAGTTAACTTGGAATTGTTTGTAATGTTTTCAATGAGAACATTTCAAAGTAATGCAATCAAGTAAAACTTACTCAACCTTCTGATGATTGCCATGTTCCTGTCAAGCATTTGTCATGTTTTATTCAGTTTTATGATTGCATTTGTTAGGTATAGTAACTTACCATTTGATGACATCTGTACATTTATTTTACCAAAAATATATATTTATTGTTAAATTCAAATTACAAAAAAATAGTCAGTGTTACCTTTGCTTAATAAAATCTGACTTATTTTCTTGAACATATAGAGTATATATATATATATATATATATATATATATATATATATATATATATATATATATATATATATATATATATATATATATATATATATATATATAAACTTTCATGCAAAATTCATATACATTTGACTTGTTTTTTTTACTTGTTTTATCATAGGGGACTTCAAGCTGTCAAGTTTATGGAAATAAATACAGTATTTACACTAACCGACCACTTTATTAGGTACACCCGTTAAACTGCTTGTTAAAGTAAATTTCTAATCAGCCAATCAAATGGCAGCAACATTTAGACATGTAAACATGCACAACACAATCTGCTGCAGTTCAAACCGAGCACCAGAATGAGGAAGAAATGTGAACGTGGCATGGTGGTTGGTGCCAGACAGGCTGGCCTGAGTATTTCAGAAACTGCTGATCTACTGGGGTTTTCACGCACAACCATCTCTAGGATTTATAGAGAAAGATCTGGAAAAAAAACAAAAAAAAAAACAAAAATATAATTTTAGAGGATAATGGCCAGATAGATAATAGAAAGGCAACAGTAACTCAAATATTCACTCGTTACAATTGAGGTATGCAGAAGAGCATCTCTGAACGCACAACACTTCCAACCTTGAGGCGGATGGGCTACAGCAGCAGAAGACCACGAGTGCCACTCCTGTCAGCTAAGAACAGGAAACTGAAGCTACAGTTCCCACAGGCTCACCAAAATTGGACAATAGAAGATTGGAAAAACGTTGCCTGGTCTGATAAGTCTCAATTTCTGCTGTGACATTTGGATGGTTGGGTCAGAATTTGGCGTCAACAACATGAAAGCATGGATGCATCCTGCCTTGTATCAACGATTTAGGCTGGTGGTGGTGGTGTAATGCTGTGGGGGATACTTTATTGGCACACTTTGAACCCATTAGTCCCAATTGAGCATCGTGTCAACACCACAGCCTACCTGAGAATTGCTGCTGACCATTTCCATATTTTTATGACCACAGTGTACCCATCTTCTGAGGATTACCTCCACAGGATAACTCGCCATGTCATAAAGTGTGAATCATCTCAGACGGGTTTCTTGAACACAACAATGAGTTCACTGCACTCAAATGGCCTCCACAGTCACCATAACTCAATCCAATAGAGCACCTTTGGGATGTGGTGGAATGCATTGTGGATGTGCAGCGGACAAATCTGCTGCAACTGTGTGATGCTACCATGTCAATATGGACCAAAACCTCTGAGGAATATTTCCAGTACCTTGTTGAACCTATGTCACAAAGGCAAAAGGGGGTCCAAGCCAGTACTAGTAAGATGTACCTAACAAAGTGGCCGGTGAGTGTATGTATATGTGCGTATATGCTTATATTTTAAGAACATGGTCAATCAAAAGGGGCTCAGTACATTTGGTGGTTGTTTCAGTAATTGGAGGTCAATAAAAAATATTCAACATGTTTTAATTAAGAAATTGTATATTTTTATAGCGATATTAGAAGGCTTCATGAAACCTAAAATACAGCATATGAGTGTGAAACGTGCTTTACAAATATACAAAACACGATGGCTGAATGAGGCAGATTTCAACCATGTGTGCTAAGTGCTAGTCAACACAGGCTTGAATGCAGGCACAGAATGTCACATGGGCATTTAGTGAAACTGTGAGCTAAACACCATCTAAACGCCAGCTAAACGAGCTAACAGGAAACAAAAGCTGCTCCAGTGCATCCTCTATTCAGCTTCCAAACTACTCCAAAGTGCCTGGGTTTGTCATTCATGTGTGACTATTTCATAAAAATTGAGGTTTGCTGGGGTCTGAGGGGTGAAGTTGCCAAAGCAATTTTGCACGCAAATGAAGGAGTCACACTGGGAGACATTCATACATTTTTTCTATTCAGAAGGAAATGGAGTCAACTGTACTGCTGTGACCAGTTTCTCCAGTTTTCATGCTCTCGTATTTGACTGAACAGAACGCATAAAATATGGCAAGTTTCAAGTCTGATGGAAAGAAAAACTTCAAGTGAAAAACTTCAAGTGGTGCTCACTGCAGAGCCATTTGGGCAGAGCTGAGCTCCAACGAGGGGGAGCTTGAGCTCTCGCTCCTCCTTTCTTGCACTTCTTCTACGAGTGATGTCACTGGGGGTAGGGTTAGGGGTGGGGTTGGTGTACGCATTAAAATAACTTATAGGAGGTCAGCTCTGCTCAAATGGCTCTGCAGTGAGCACTGTCTCTAAAACTTTGACAGCCAGTCGGAATGCATGATTTAAAGGGATAGTTCACCAAAAAATTAAATCTTTGTCATCAATTAGGCCCTATTCCAATTCTACCCCTTAGCCCTTCCCCTTATGCCTGTTTACATGAAGGGGTCGGTGTGTCCCAATTCTCTTAGCTTGAAAGCATAGGGTTAGGGGAAGGGCTAGATAGCCCTTGAAATGGAGATTTTTCAGGACCACACTTCACTCTCAGAAATAAAGGTACGTGAGCTGTCTCTTGTGTGGTACCTTTTCAAAAGGTACAAATTTATATCTAAAAAGTCCGTATTAATACCTCAAGGTTACAAATCAGTATCTAAAAAGTACAAAAGTGTTATTTTTAAAAATTGTAGGTACTAATTTATACTTTTAAGGTACCAATATGAACCCTTTAAGTACATATGTGTACCTTTTGAAAAGGAACCACCCCAGTGACAGCTCACATACCTTTTTTTCTGAGAATGTTGAAAGCAAGAGGTACAAATTTTTCCAGAATACACCAGCTACATGGAAGTCAGGAGACGCATAAATTAGTATTTTGTTTTGTCGTTATTACACATTTTTACAACAAACAAGAATATGTTTTAATACATTCATAACGCCATTCCTGTTTTACCGTCATGACCGTCATGAAAAAAAAAAAAAAAATATATATATATATTAAAAAATACTAAATTTTGTTGCCATATTAGTAACTCCTGTATAGCAGTCCCACACCATACTTTCACAACTGACACTCGATGACACTTGAACACCCTGTCAGAAAAGTCTAGTGGCTGGGAATGGGCTTTTTAAGGTGTCTGCTATAATGTTAATGTAGTTTTTAGTGTAAATACACAGTACAGTTACGAGCTTATTGCCACATTATATTGTTATGATAACATGATATTGCTGCCTAATTTCCTAAAGATAAATACCAAAAAACAACACAATAGGAATAACTACAGCAGTCGCCATTGTCGATCGAGGGGTACATTTTGAAGCCCTTTCTCTTTAAACTCAGTTTCAAGGGCCAAGGGGAAGGGGCAGGGGTATAAAAATAGAAAAAAAGAAACTCAAATGGGTTGAGAGTGAGTAAGGCCCAATCCGAATTCTATTGAAATTAAAATAAATTAATTAAATAAAAAAATATTTATATATGAATATTTTATTTCCTACTGTGGAAGTCAACTGGTGCCAGCCTGCAGCATTCTTCAAATTATATAAATATAGAATATATTCCTAAAGGTTTAAAACCACATAAGGAAGAATAAATGTTGATTTAATTTTTAGGCAAACAATCCTTTTAAAACTTTCCTTTTCTTATAATGAGTTGCATCTGTGTATTTGAGATACTGCAAAATTAATCAATGTGTATGTGGTACTGTGTATAGTTATATAAGAAAACAATGCTTCTAATCTGCTGAAACTAGTCACCAAATTCAGGTGTTTTATGGCTAATCTAGAGGCATCTGATTGGCCATTGCATCCCCAAGCTCAACAGAAACGTGTAAATGTAATACTGTGAATTGATGTATTCCTTCATGCTCACTTTTATCATGACAGCTGTTATAGATGTAGTTTAATTGTGCAGGGACATGATGTGCACCTTAGTTTAAATTAGCTTTTTGGTTATGTTGGTTTAGCCACATTAATTTAACACTGATGGACATATAGAATTTTCATGCTAATGCAGAGGAATTATCTGTCATGCATGCGTCCATGCAATTGAGGTCTGCTCTTAACCTCTATTGCATGCAAGTTTCATCACCAGACTTGAGCTTGAAGGGTCATAAAACTGTCTTTCAATTCAAATCTACCTCCGAATTTTTTTATTTTTTAAAATGCAACTTAAATGGGTGTGGAAAGTTGTGAGCAGAATGTAGGAGAGAAAGAGGAGAGCGAGCAGCGGTCATCTGTCAGTGCTCCAAACTCACTGAGAGGGATAATATTCAAATTTGAACACACACATACCTAATTTGACAGGGCACATACATTATTGGGCTTTGTATCTGTCAGGGTTTGAATGTCTTATCAAGACGTTGACAATCAACTAATAGACACGACTTCTAAATGATCCAGTGTAAGCAATGTAGTAAACTGACGATTATTAGAGCCAATCATAGTCACGTATGATGAGCGTGTGAATGCAATGGCCAATCAGCAGTGCTAAAAGTGCAGTGTGAAATGCTGTCACATTGTTTACATTTCAGAACAGAAATGTAAATTACAGCATAACACAGTACTTCTGACAACACTATCAGCTTTGTGACCCATCATCAATGCCTAAATACTGTGCATAAGGTGCATAAGAAAACTCATGAATAGTAATTTGATACTAAAAAATGCTGGGTTTCACACAATTCCTTTGTTGTTCCAACACAAATAATTCTGACTTTAACTGTATATAATCACTTGGCAGATTTCTGGGAGATTATCATTCATTTACGGGCATCCGGGAGTCTCTGTGCATTTGCGAATACTCCCGCAACTTCAGGGAGACTTAGGATGTCTGGACTGGACTGTCTTAGCAACTGGATGAATGTAAAGGAGGACTGAGAAAAATTGTTTCTACTTCATATTTTATGTTCTGAACTCAAAGCAATACAACTTTACAATGAGCGCAATTGTTTGTGAATGCGTTATTGTTATTATAGTTTTCCAATTTCCATATCTGCAATGCCTGTATTTTGGCATTTTTTGCAGTCGATTTAGAATCCAACTTGGAAATCAATTTTTTCTTTATTGGCATTGATTGATTTAAAATTTAAATGGCATTAACATGTCTGTGTTTTATTTCTGTAATAAATAAATATATATATATATATATATATATATATATATATATATATATATATATATATATATATATATATATATATATATATATATATTTATATACACATATATATATATATATGTGTGTGTGTGTGTGTGTGTATAGTGACAATATAGATGTTCAATCTACATAAATTTGTTCAAATCTAAAATATAGTTGAGGATTTCATTTTAATTTATATGGTAAAATTGATGGCTTTTTTTGAAAGTGTTGAAATACATTGCTTTAGTGTAGTGTGAGACAGTAACAGTTTCTGAGCATCGAGTCAGTATCTTGAGCTGAATTTCACATATGATTTATTTTTGATGTAAGATGTAGACCAATCCTTACAGATTGGAAACAATAAGAGGAGAGATTCTTAGAAATGATGGGTTTTGTTGATTATAGTCATCATCCATGGCAAAACGAAAAATGGCTTAAGTGGCTTCAAAATAATCAAAGAATATATCCGATGGAGGTTATGCATGTTTTTCCATATACTAAAGAGTTAGTGTATTATATACGTTCTTGGATAGGTCAACAATCTGATTTTCTGAACAACAACTAAAACTACCAATTACTCATATACAAATATCTCAGCATACAAAGAAAACAAACTCTAATTTCCATGTCAACACACCCACATGATTATCATTTACATAATGTTAGTTCATTTGGCCTGCAAGCAGAAAACAGGGGAAAAAAGGATGGTTTCTCGTTTAACTCTTGTGTGGTCTTAGAATTCTGTTTTTCTGCTCCAAAGGGTAAAGAAAAATCAGCTAAACTCTAAAATAAAGCAGCAAAATTAAACTTCAGTTCTGAAATCTGTTTTGCATAAAGAAACAGCCTCATCACTGCCTCATCAGTCACAAATATTTTGTGAATGTTGTGTAATAAGAAATGTAGATTTTCCCTCATCATTCTTTAATCAGAGGGCACCACTCGTACCTGTACTTAGGTTCCACACAGTTCTTTCATGTTGTCCCAAGACAAATTGATTAAGTTTACTTAAAGGGCACCTATGATGAAAATCATATTTTCAAAGCAGCACTGTCATATTGGGGTGATATAAAGACATTAAGTCTCTTTTTTTAAATTTCCTGTCATTAAAATATTTTCCAATGCATTATGAGGTGCAACGTGACGAAGGAGTGCAGTTTCCCTGCCCACAGAATTGATTGACATCCGTGCATTAACATGTTTCCGTAATAATGCGAATAATCATATCAACAAGACAGGATGTGCGCAAAGCAACCAGGATTAAAAGATCTGTTCAGCTCTCTGTGATCATCAATCACCATCAAATGTGATCAAGAATAAGTTTTACAAGTTACATTTTTTTAAAACAGTGCATGTTTGTAATGAATTACAGCAATTTTTACCGTCTTTATCACCACATGTCATTACAATTCTAAAAGAAGATGCTACAATCCCAATTTGTAGACATTATATCATTTTTTTTTTTGCTCATCGACATACCAGATATCCATACAGCAGTGGATATCAACGTGTATCCTGTCACATTTGCTGTGCAAAAACAGTGCAAAGTTAAACGTGTGCGTTGTGTGTTTCTGTGTGTGCATGAACTTTGTAACGACATTGTGTGTGACTCATCATCGCAGAAAGGCTTGTATTATCTCCACAACAAATACATCAAATAATCATTGGGAAAGTTCTTACTGTAGTATTTCTCACAATCATTACGTGGGGTCTGCTTTCTTTATATCTGTCACTGTGCTGTTTATCTGACGCAGTCAATTGTGGCACACTCTGACAGGCACGCGGGAACAATGGGCGGGGAGAACTAGCATTAAGCACAGGCCACAAAAAGAGCTACATAATGTTCAGAGCAGAAAATTCCAGTATTCTAAAAGGTATAATAAATAATCTCATGGGTGTTTTAAGTTGAACCTTTACAGGCACGTTCTAAAGACACAAAAGACTTGAAAAAAAGACTTGACTAAATCTTGAAAAAGGGGTAAAATACGGGCTCTTTAATTGTTTTTGCAAATTTAAGTTAAATGAACATAAAGCATTTGAGTTGACCCTCGACAAATGCAAGAATTGTGTTGATTCAGCTTATTTAAATCTAGTAGTTGAGCCAGGAATTAAATAAACTTAACTGGAAAAGTGTACTGAACATAAAACAATTCAGGTGTCCCCCCAAAAAAGGTATGAAACGTGTTTTCAACTCATTTTAAATAACTAGTTTAAACAAACAGCATTTTTGAGTGTAAATTGACCGTAGTGCATGAGTGTGTGTGTGAATGAGTGTAAAATAAGTGTGGGTGATAAATCAAGGGCTAAGCCAAAGGAAAATGAATGAATGAGTTTGAACAAGCAGCAAAACTATTTTTGAGTGTATTTTTTTACTGAAAAAATGGTCTATTTGATCAAATATTGCCAATTTGATTGGTGTCACATTGGTGGTTACATTTTTGTCCTGAAGGTCTTTGGTGTAGATGTAAAATGAGAGTCAAATATAAATTTTTTTAATAAAAAATTGTATGCATGAATGAATCTGACAGAGATTCATAAGAGTTAAGTTATCTCACAGGCTCACTGGATGACCACGATTGAGGACCAAAGACCTACAATGATGAAAATCTCTTTTGGGATAAATTTCTGGCAAATGTATTTATTAAAAGTAAAAGTAATTAATTGATTCATTTGTTTGCCTTGCATCCATTTTAGATGGTCAGTTTTATCACATAGCCATTGCAGGGGGTGTTTTGAGTTGAACCTTTACAGACACATTCTGGAGACACAAAAGACTTATCTTAAATCTTGAAAAAAGTGGTAAAATAAGTGCTCTTTAAAAAAAACAGAGATTCATAAGAGTTAAGTTATCTCACAGGCCCACTGGATGACCGTGATTGGAAACCAAATACCTACAATGATGAAAATCTCTTTTGGGATAAATTTCTGACAAATGTATTTATTAAAAGTTAAAGTAATTAATTGATTCATTTGTTTGCCTTGCATCCATTTTAGATGGTCAGTTTTATCACGTAGCCTATCACCAGGGGGCAATTAAAGGTAACACTTTATTTTGATCATCCATTTGCATATTAGTAGACTGTCTGCTTAACATCTGTTAATACTGCTCTTTCAACAGACATTTAACTGACTATAAGAAACTTTGCAAGTACATGTCAACTTACACTAACCCCAACCCTAACCCTAACAGTCTACTTATAATCTAATGAGAATTAGTTGGCCTGTAGATGCAATGTAAGTTAAATTCAACAAACGGACCATCAAAATAAAGTGTAACCAAACCACTGGGTTTCAAGTGGACTACATGCAGCTTTCTATCATGATAAACACCACATTATGATCTGCTGATGTAGACGCTAACATAAAATTGCTGTCTCTGTTGTGATCAAGCTTGAAAACACAAGTGGTTGATGCTCAGTATAAAAGAGTGCAATTTTAGAAAGCATCAAATGTGATCTCTCCTGCTGGCCTTCATTTAGTGCTTGACCATGAAGTGGTAGAGTTGCCCCTCCTCCAGTCAACACACAGGCATTATGAAATCTCTCCCGAGACTGACCACCTGGCATTCAAAGGTTATCAATTATAGTTCTCTGGTAGAGTGCTGTATGATCTGCTGTGGAAAGAGGACCCCCGCCTACTTGTGTAAAAAGAAATGAAAGTATCTGGCCCTTTCTTATATATATATATATATATATATATATATATATATATATATATATATATATATATATATATATATATATATTTTTTTTTTTTTTTTTTTTTTTTTTTTTTTTTGCTAAACACTGTAATGTATCCTACCACTGCCATGCAGATGATACTCACGATTCATTGTTGATAGTGTTTTGGCCTGTCTACAGGATATCAAAGGCTTTTTAGGGTGCTTTTAAGCCTGCCTTATTTAGTTCGATTGAGTCGCACAGTTCGTTTTCCCTCTCTGTACGGTTCATTTTCCCGCTTGGTGTGGTTCGTTTGGGCAGGTGTGAATGCAGCAATCGGACTCAAGTGCGCACCAAAATCGGACCAAAAAAGCGTACTGAGACCTGCTTGAAAAGGTGGTCTCGGTACTGTTTCAAACAAACCCTAGAGCAGTTAGTTTGTGGTGAGAATATGATCCGAAGTTAAACAGGTCCAACCGCAAAAAGTGCTGCGTCTTTTGGACTAATCGAGCTGTCGTAGGACCATGCGCTGTCCATTAAGGGATATGGAGGAAAAATATTTGTTAACAGCGCTTTACCAACAGAGAGAGAGGGGGGAAAAATATTACCTGATGGATTGTTGGTAATATTTCTGCAAGATGACCATGTCGCAGTTTAGCTAAATTAATTTGCACCTCCTCCTGAAGTGACGTGCGATGCATTAAAACATTGTTTTCTAGCCGCACTTTATTCTCGAAATGCATAGTTTGTCTAAAGCAGGGATACAATCAGTCAGCACAGTTGTCTCTCCATAGAAAAAAGCGACACTTTGTTCTGCCGGTTTGTTTACTTGTGGGAGTTCCATTGGCATTTTCCCGCACGTGAATTCTGACCAATCAATACGCAGTTTAGGAAATATGTTCAATAACATCTGGCCAATGAGATGTGGATTTTATCAGATGACTGCATTTTGGTTCTTTTTACCTGGTTCAGACCAAAGCCAGCAGTGTGGTGTGAAAACGACCCAAAGACGGCAGAAAATGCAACAATGTATCATTTATTGCTCTTGGTCCGGACCAAAAAAAGCAAACTACATATGTGAAAGCACCCTTAATTTTTTAAATAAATGAAAATAAAACCAATCTTTTTTTTTCTGTCTGATTCTGAACTTGATGGATATGAAACACAGAATTCCAGAACATAGCCACATTCTCAGAAATAAAGCTATCACTGGGGCAATACCTTTTCAAAAAAGTAATCTTTTGTACCTTGCAGGTGCACATTGGTACCTTAAAGGAGCATTTTTGTACCTGTAGGGTATACTTTTGTTACCTTTTAAGGTACTTTGCAGTACACAATTCATTTTTTAGGTATAAATCACTGTAGGCATATATTATGTTATCATAACGATCTAATGTGGCAATAAGATCGTAACTATACTGTGCATTTACACAGTGGCCATATTCATCGTTGTAAACACAAAAAACAACATTAACATTATAGCAGACATTGTAAAAAGCTCATTTCCAGCCACTAGACATTACTGACAGGGTATTTGAGCGTCATCAAGTGTCAGAATGTTGTGGGACTGCTATACAAGAGTTATTATTATGGACCATAGATAAAATTCAGCTTTTTTTTTTTAAGCTTGATGGTAAAACACGCACACGGTTATAAATCTTATTAAAACGTGCTAATTTGTTGTACAATTTCAAATACCATGGTCAACCAAGTTAAAGGTTAGAATAGACCCATTTTGGCCCACAGACCCTAGTTTGGGCAACTCTGTGCTGTGACATTCATTCAGTCATTAATTTTCTTTCAGCTTAGTCCCACTAACAGCAGATGCTCTTCCAGCTGCAACCCAGTATTGGGAAACATCCATGCACTCTCATTCACACACATACACTATGGGCAATTTAGTTTATTCAATTCACCTATACCACATGTCTTTGGACTGTGGGGGGAAAAGGAGCACTTAAGGAAACCCACACAAACAGGGAAGAACATGCAAACTCCACACAGAAATTCCAACTGACCCAGCCGGGATTCGACCCAATGACCTTCTTGCTGTGAGGTGAACCACATATAAACAAAATCTTGCCCAATTGGTCCGGTCACAACAATAAGGTTTCATTAGTGAAAGCATTTACTAACATGAACTAATTATGAACAATACTTGTACAGCATTTATTAATCATAGTTCAACATTTACTAAAGCCTTATTAAAATCTAAATTCATGCTTGTAAACATGAACTAACAATGAACAACTGTATTTTTTAATAACAAACATGAAGAAGTACTGTAATAAATGTATTGTCCATTGTTTGCTCATGTTAGTAAATGCATTAACTAACAATACAACCTTTTATTGTAAAGTGTTAGCAATGGTTCAATGCGAACACAGGAAGGAAGAGAACATATTCTGGCTTTACGTCATATATCCTATCAAACCGTGAAAGAAACTGTGAAAGGGCAATCAGAAAACAATGGTGTTGCTATATGTGTGACCAAACGGATATAACCTGTTCATCGGTTCTTCCAAAAGAGCTTCTTGGTACTGATTGGTTCAGTGAAGACATTGGTATGGCGTCAGATGTGATGTCAATAAAATGCAAATGTAATGGGAATATTAAAATAAGAAATAATATTCAGTGCTGTAGTGAAACGAGGGGCAGAATGCATTGTTGTTTTTAGACGATTCTCATCACATGCGACCAGCAGGACACAATTCAGTGGCTCGAATGGAGCAGTGCTGTTGTGACGGGAGGTGGTCGTTCAGAAATATGATTCAAGTCGAGACCTTGAGCGTGACATGGTGCAGTCGGGGTTAGCTGAGGTCTTCAGTTTACTCAGATCAAAGCCGCATATACCCCTTGTTTCAAATTGGCGTGCTGTGTTTTAAATTATAGGTTGACTTCCATTCAAAAAGGAGTAAAAACAATATTTTCCAAATGCTAAAGCTGATGTACAAATAAACCATGCTTAACGAGAGGTGCCTTCAACATTGTGCTTTATTTTCATCTGTTATAGAAATAATATTATTTTTTAGCATTTTGCTGAAATATCATTCATCTTCCTACAGCTTAGTCTCTATTTCTGAGGTCGCCACAGCAGAATGAACCGCCAATTACTCCAGCATATGTTTTAGGCTGCTTTCACATCTGTGGTTCGGTTTATTTGGTCCGGACCAAGCATGCCACACGCCTGCTTTTGAGTGACGCTCCCGGCCATTAGATCGCCCCCTGGGGGCTGGCTGCAGTACAAGTCATAAAGCCCGCCTCCTCCATGTTAATAAACGAGACGAGCCCAAATAAAAAAAAAAATTAATTACACTTGCAATAAAATTTTCCAAAAGATGGTTTTGGTTATTTAAGGCACTGGTTATCAAGCTGGTTTAGGTGCAGATCTTCATTTTTATAAAGAGTATGTTTTTAGCCAGTAATTTAATGCTATAAAACGGGGCATGTCATTGTGATTGACAGCTTCTCTAAGCAGACTGTCTGAGCTTAGGGAGGAGATTAAAGAGTTATTATTTAATTTCTGTGTTATTTTACCATTATACAATGAGTTGTTTAGCTGTAAACTATACTTTCTGAGCTACAGGATCTAATGGATCCGGTAAAGTGAGGGTTTTATCGTGCTTTATTATTAGCTTGCTAATACATGGCTAGCCATGACAGTGAAAATACAGGTGATCATTATCTAGCATTAATTTTTTTTATGGGTCTGAAATAATTAGGAAGACAAAAGCAATGTTAGTCTTTGTCCAGATCAATCGTTATTTGTATTTGATTTAAAGGACATCTCTGTCATTTTGAGTGTTGGCATGTTGTTGAGTTAATCTACGGAATTTTCTTTTTCTAAAATATTAATGTTCTGGAAACCGAGTCTTATATAACACATAGAGCTGTTATGCATTATTTATATACATTATTTACCATTGGCTTTTTATTTGAAAACACCCACTAAACATTAAAATGAAGGTAAATTCTTATTTGCCAGATATTAAGGCATGGAATAAACCAAATGAAAACGGAGGCAAAAAAATGATAAACAATATACAAAGGATGTTGCAACAGCTGATTCTTTTTTTTTTTTGACTTAGTCTCTTTATTAATAAGGGGTCGCCACAGTGGAATGAATCGCCAACTTATTGTTGGACTTGTAGGGGAAACCGGAGCACCCGGAGGAAACCCATGTGAATGCGGGGAGAATGTGCAAACTACACACAGAAATGCCAACTGACCAAGCGGAGGCTCGAACCAGCAACCTTTTTGCTGTGAGATGAACGTCCTACCCACCGCGCCACCGCGTCACCTTGATTGGTGATTAAACATAAAAACCTTTCTAAAATTTAAATGTTGTTTATATGTTATTGTTCATATTTTACAAGTGATATTTCGACCCCTGTGAAGATAATAAATACCAACAACCCCTTATAAGAGAAATATTTTTTGTGCTCATTGTTTAGTGTAACTCAGGCTAGAATGCACACCAAAAGAGCATACAGAGACCTCCTTGAAGAGAAGGTCTCAGTATGCTTCCAAACAAACCTTGGAGCGTTTTTTTTGTGGTGAGAACATGATCTGAACTAGAACAGACCCAACCGCAAAAAATACTGCACTACTACTTTTTGGACTAATTCAGCTGTCGTAGTCCAATGCGCTGTGCATTATAGAATGTGGAGGAAAATATTTGTTGACAGCGCTTTACCAACAATTTTGAACAGAGAGAGAAAGAAGGAAAACATTACCTGGTGGATTGTTGGTAATATTTCTGGAAGATGAGCATGTCACAGTTTAGCAAAATGAATTCACGCCTCCTCCTGAAGTGACTTGCGATGTGTCTTCGTCGTTTGCAATGCATTAAAACATTGTTTTCCGGCCGCTTCATTGTCAAAATGTATAGATTGTCTTGGCAATTATCTAGGCAATGACCTTTTTCTGTGAGGCAACAGTGCTAACCACTGAGCCACCATGCCACCATTATTGCTGATATACTGTATATCTGTAGCAAAATATGTTTTAAGCTCACTGTGTTTTGTTCCTCCAGATAATTTTCTCTTTGTATTCTGTACAGTATGGTAATACTTAACATAGCCGTATTATTGCTGCTGAAAGACTTGTCTTGCTTTTTGGGAGTTATTCATGGTCTGCTGGAAGTAATTTGTTAATTTAAATAAGTTTCTTAGTAATATTTCATGGTCAAACTGTAAGGAAAATAATGCCAACTCATGGTGCCCACTATTTGGGTGCACAAAATATTGCTTTCTTAACTCCTCTGAGGTAAAAAAAAAAATTTCAGCACAATCCCCTCACATCAAGAAGGTTGTTAGTTCGAGCCCCAGTTGGGTCAGTTGGCATTTCTGCATGGAGTTTGCATCTTCTCCCGGTGTTGGCGTGGGTTTCCTACGAGTGCTCTGTTTTGCCCCACAGTCCAAAGACATGCAGTACAGGTTAAATGAATAGGCTAAATTGACCGTAGTGTATGTGAGTGTGTGCAAGAGTGTGTGGGTGTTTCCCAGTGTTGGATTGCGGCTGTAACAGCATCCCCTATGTGAAACATGTGCTGGATATGTTGGCGGTTCATTCCGCTGTGGCAACCCCAGATTAATAAAGGAACTAAGCTGAAAAAAATGAATGAATAAAAAAAATGCATTTTTATTTGTTATTATAATTATTAAAATTATTATTTTTATTATAATTTTGTTATTTTGACAAATTGTAAAAATATAAGCAAACAAAAATGACAATTCACTCAAATACAGAATTTACAGTGTTTAACATATATGAAGACACCACTCACAAATCTCTCATGTAAATTAATATTTTCTATAGGAAGCTTTACAATATTATATTTGTGCATGCACACTAGATTAGTCAGTACTGAAGCCAAATCTGGAGCTAATTTAACAAAATAACTTATGACGGACCACAATTAGTACATCCAAATTAATATATTATAGAAAAATATTACATACAAAATAATAAAAAAAGGAAAAATCAAGAGCAAATTTTTTTTAATTTTTTAATTTTTAATTTTGTAAGTTGTACTACCCCACCCCCCCATCCCCAATATTTCACATGAATGTATTATCTTTTTATTTCTAAAGATGTTTGGTGACTAAAAAATAAATATATCTGTTAATAAATCTATTTTGTTTAAATGCACCAAAATGCATTGCCTATATTCACTGTGAAATGATAAAGATATTAATATTCAAAATGAGGTGTACTTATTTATATTGAACACTGTATGTATGTAAAAAAAAATAAATCTCTGAGCTTAAAAGTCATGCACAGCGCATGAGGTCTTATTGTGCTAGAAACAGCTCTAAAAGTTTTCATTAATTAACAATTTGCTCCTGTAATCATAATTGTAAGAAATAAAATACATGTAATCATCATTAATGTCATTAGAATTCTTAACCTGTAACCCTTGGTGATGACATGAGGGGGTTTCACTCTGATCCTTTCTTGATCTATGTTTGTTCTGCATGTTACTTGAGCCTGACTCTTAATAATATTTCTGCAGGCCCCTTAGCATTTCATTCGTTAACAATGCCAGAATAAAAGCATTGTTATTGTACAATAAAATACAAGACTTTGTAGACAGGTTTGAAAAAAAAAAAAAAAAAAATATATATATATATATATATATATATATATATATATATATATATATATATATATATATATATATATATATATATATATATATATATATATATTATAATCCTGTACTTTTTGACCTTGTCTGTTGTGTCTTTAGTTGGAGTTTAAAGAGATGTACAAAATAAATTACAATAAATTACAATATTTAAAAAGCACTCATACTATTTCTGTACATTGTGGCAACTGCAGTCACTCAACTTGCCTGAACTGCATGAACTTTCTTGAAGCACCAATGTGCTTTATGTGTTTTTCTAATCTTCTGTGCATAAATGTTTCCTTTATCCTACATCAAATGGCTGTTATTAAGGTAATATCATAGATCAAGCTGTTAATACAGTTCTTTGTATCATATATGTTCAAGGAGACACTGAATCTCTACTTTATAGCCTCCAGAATATATATGGAGAACTGAAGAGACAGTTCTTCTAAACAGTTGTCATTGAAGGTCGGATCTTGAAGTCATTTGTCATGAATTTCCTCCATTCATCAATGCAGTGGCTGAACTTTTGTGCATATCCCTCGTGAATAAAAGCTCAACATGGCGCATGCATTCAGAAGACGGCATTCTTAGCCTGAATTCTCTTTATAAAACAAGAAATTATGAGGATTGCTGATGGATCTGAGGCTTACAAAAGAAGACATTCAGTGCAGTTCACGGAAGACGGCAGCTTTAAGATTGACGCTTTAAAAGATTAAGTGAGAAGACCTTGGATAGAGAATGCCAGATGTAGACGGGAAAGGCTGAATTTTTAATATGCCTTTTCGAAACCTTAAAGGCGTTTTTTAAATGTGAGTCAATCTTTCCTGCAGCCGATATTCATTTTACCTGACAAATTGGCTTGGCCTCACAGATTGATCCTTATAATTAAACCTCCATTTAAGCAGTCCATTCAGATATATGCCACACAGATTGGTTACTAATTTTTGAAATTCAGAAAAAAGCCATTGGTTATGGTGACTAGTCAGAATATGTAGAGGAGAATATTTATATTATGCTGCCTATACTGATCTCACATCCATATCAAGGTAATTTAATTTATTGCATTCCACGAGCATTTATTTTGAAACCATCAATTGATTCTGTGCGTTTATACATGTATAAGTAGTTGTGTGGAAAGCAGCTTTGAACACTATAGTGTGAAAGCACTAAATAGATTACTCAAAGATTGTCATTTATGATGTTATAAACATAGTCTGTAGGCTTTGATTTTAAAATAAAAGGAGATAAATGTCTTCTAATTAAGGATTGAAACAAAAAGAACATGCTGTACGTATCTTCAGCTGCAACAGCTGTCTAAAAGCCTTCAGTTACTGCTGAAACCTCCTGCTGGGAGGGAAAAAAGTAATACTGAGAAGAAAGTTATAGAAGCTCAAGAACAATCGATAATAAATAAATAACTGCCATCTTTTTAAAGGCATTATATAAGTGTACTGCTACAAAGTTTTAAACAAATGTACCCAGCAGATTTTGCTTGTGTTCAAGTTGATTATGGAAAATCACAACACTAACCAACAGGGGAAATAACTGCTTCATTTGAATGCCACTTCTGTGAGAGCTGATCTCAGTGCTAATTGTCACTGAAATGAGTCTAATGCGTATATGCACATGTAGCATAGCAAGTAAATTAGCATTTAGAACCAACAAATATGTACCCAAGTCTACGTCTCCTTGCTGTTTTTGTTTTCACAAATCCACTAGATGTCACAGTGTATAATTTTTTGACAATTTAAAATATGTTACTGGGCATTACAGCATACGTTACTTATGTTTAGCACTACTATATTTCAAGTATTTCCCCTAGAGGCCGCTGTGTACATTTCTACCAATCTCAATTCCCTTCTCAACATACCCTTTATATGTTTCTGGAGATCACGAATTATGCAGCCAGTGCTACGTATGGCTGCATTTCGTAAAATGAACGCTACAGGGCGGTATGTTGCCGTTCCCTTTCTCGCTAACCAGCTGACCGCTTACCTGCATGTGGGCAGCTTTTCCGCTGTTACCAGTTTTTCTGGTAGCTCGACATGAACGTTGATGGACTTGAGATGCAGAGCGCAGTTGACCGCAAGGATGTGGTTTGAGTCCGTGAAGAACAGTTCCAGAGATGGTAAAACAAAAACAGAAGACAAAAAAATAAATAAAACAAGTAAATAACAGGGTGAGAATGTGGTAAATATCTGAAAATGTGGTTCAGATCAGTTTTTGTTTTCTATTTTCCTTATCAAAAAACTGCAGTTGGGTTTAGGGAAGTGGATGGGTAGGTCAATGGGTGGTTTTCAAAATACTATTGGTTGCGTTTAGGGAAGGGGTTAGGTGGGGGATTGGTCGGTTTGTTTAGTCAGTCAATGAGTTAGTCAACAGCAGCCTCTGGTAGATTTACTTGAGAAGAGCAGGCGAATGGCACGCGTGAGAGATATTTGAGATTTCAAAAAGCATACACAGCAGCCTCTGGTGGATTTGCAAAAATAAAAACTTTTTAAAAAAGTAGATCCTGGAATGTATTTTGTGTTCTCTAGAAATGTATACAGGGCTACGTAATCAGAATTCAGCCTTCTGTTGTATGTTCATTTGGTCTATTGGCTTGTCGTCGTGCATAATATATGAGCTTGGTGACAGGTCCAGCGCCAGGATGTCATAATTCAATTCAATTCAATTCAGCTTTATTTGTATAGCGCTTTTACAATGTAGATTGTGTCAAAGCAGCTTCACATAAATGGTCATAGTAACTGGAACAGTGTAGATCAGTTTTTAGTGTTTAAGTTCTGTTCAGTTCAGTTTAGCTCAGTTCAGTGTGATTTGAAATCATTACTGAGAGTCCAAACACTGAAGAGCAAATTCATCGATGCGTAGCTCTACCAATCCTGAACCATGCGAGCCAGTGGCGACAGCGGAGAATGAAAAAAAACTTCACCTGATAGGAGTGAAGAAAAAAAACCTTGAGAGAACCAGACTCAGTTGGGCACGACCATTTTAATTTCTCCGCTGGCCAAAAGTCTTTTACAGAGCTTCAGTCACCGTGGTGGAGGCTGGAAGATGGCCTCAGCGAAGACTCGTCTGTCCCTGGAGCGTCGCTGGAATCAGACTCATGTTCTCCACTCCCCATGACCATCAGCGCAGCAGCAGCTCAGGATATGCCCTGGTCCCGGATATGGAAACCTTGGGATCATCTCGTCGCTGGTCTTGGATCCAGTCAGTGACTCTGCATAATCTGAGGACCTCGGGATAAGTATCCCCAGGTGAAAATAGAGAATAAAGAGAATAATTAGCGTAGCTGCTGTTCATAGTGTATATAAGCAAGATGCAGAAGCCTGTGTGGAACCCGCTAGGTGATGCATTAAGTGTATGCTTTACTAAACAGATAGGTCTTTAATCTAGTTTTGAACTGGGAGAGTGTGTCTGAGCCTCGGACATTACCAGGAAGGCTATTCCAGAGTGTAGGAGCCATGAAAGAGAAGGCTCGACCTCCTTTACTTGATTTTGCTATTCTAGGTACTACCAGAAGCCCTGAGTTTTGAGATCTTAAAGAGCGAGTTGGTTTGTAGCGAGACAGAAGGTTGGTTAGACAAACAGGAGCTAGATTATTTAGAGCTTTATAGGTGAGAAGTAATATTTTAAATTCAATACGAAACTTAACAGGCAGCCAGTGTAAGGAGGATAAAATTGGGGTTATATGATCATATTTTCTAGACCTGGTCAGAACTCTGGCAGCTGCATTTTGTACTAATTGAAGTTTGTTAATAGAGGATGCTGGGCAGCCAGCAAATAGAGCATTACAGTAGTCCAGCCTCGAAGTCATAAAAGCATGGACTAGCTTTTCTGCATCTGAGAAGGATAGCATATTTCGTAATTTAGCGATATTTCTCAGATGAAAGAAGGGGTCATTTTAATCCCATGGGCGGCATTAGTCTTGGTGACTAATTTTGGTCCCTCTTGTTCCTTTCATTCAGGGTATTTATTCACGTTTATTATTACTTTGAATTACTGCCTAAGTTACTGACTTAAGGCAGTAAAATATTTTTTTATAGTAATAATATGCACAGTTTTGCAGTTAATGATTTTATCAATGAAGGTTATGCAAAGATACCGCTTACATTAACGCAGACAGATCATGGCTTCAGTGCCAAACAAGTGCTTTAAGTCATATTTTATTCTGCTTATTTCTTTCTGTTTTATTTCAAATATTAGGCCTATAAATGTTTCAAGTTTTAGGTAAAGATGTCAAACTATGCCCACACATGCAAGCTAACCCACGGTTAGACTATTCGTATAACCGATAAATAAATAAAGTAAAATCAGCATAACCAAGTCATCACGTAGCCTATTACCCATCCAACATCAGTGTTAGGTAAAAGTTCAATGTTACAATCTAATGTCATTAAAAATTATGAAGTTACATTTCAAGGCATTAGGGTGACGTAGTGGCGCAGTAGGTAGTGCTGTCGCCTCACAGCAAGAAGGTCGCTGGTTCGAACCTCAGCTCAGTTGGCGTTTCTGTGAGGTGTTTGCTTGTTCTGCCTGCGTTTGCGTGGGTTTCCTCCGGGGGTGCTCCGGTTTCCCCCTCAGTTCAAAGACATGCGGTACAGGTGAATTCGGTAGGCTAAATTGTCCATAGTGTGTGTGTGTGTGTGTGGATGTTTCCCAGAGATGGGTTGTGGCTGGAAGGGCATCCGCTGCATAAAAACTTGCTGGATAAGTTGGCGGTTCATTCCGCTGTGGCGACCCCGGATTAATAAAGGGACTAAGCCAACAAGAAAGTTAATGAATAAATGATTTAAGGCATTAGTGTAGATAGAAAAGTACCAAACAAAATGATATCTAAATTCACAGTTATTACCATGAAAATTGCTTACATTTTGGGATAACTCGCAACTCAGTGGGCTAAAATAAAGATTTATCTTAGACTATAAGTTATTATTACTTATAATAATAATATAAGTGACTTTTTTTTTCTTGATATTGTCCGGTTGCCATTTGTAAAAAGGCCATCATAAACCATCATTTTATTTATTTATTAGGCCTATTTATAACCTGTTTTCAGTTTATTAAAATTTTTTAGGGCCATGAGCTACAAGTCAAAACAAAATCAATATGCTTATACACGACTCTACCAAAATAAAACATTGCCTTTTAATGCTTAAAAAGCAATAATATATCGTACCGCTTTCACAATAGCCTATTTATTTATTTTATTACTTTGGCTGTAATGTCCTTGACCACAAGCAAATCAGAATTCATCTGGACAGTACTTTAGTTTTGTGTTCAGAGTCGCTGCCTTAGTCAACCAGTCAAATAAAGCCTACAACTCAGATTACAGGGGTTTTAGCCCGAATTATGCCTAATTTTTACTTTCTGAGAA